>NC_053025.1:544739917-544939938 GCF_003073215.2 Triticum urartu | reverse complement strand
GTATATGTTTCCTTTAACTACCACTAGCACATATGCCCGTGCGTGCGTTGCAACGGGAGAGATAATGGCGTATCCACCAATATATCTAGCAGCATGACCCAACAACATCCGAATGATGTCACCCGACGACGGCAGGAAGGCACGCACAAAGGTCTAGTAAAAACTCATATCAATTGTACGGGCATGGTTAATTCGTGTGAATTCAAGGGTGATAGATTAGTTAGTGTTGGTCCCACAATTGAATTCGGGGGGTGATTAGTTAGTGTGGGCCCACCCTTGAATTCACCGGGGGAGACAAAATAAGGACCTCGATAAGGACCGAACGTTCGGCCTGGGCAAGCGCCAGACCGAACGAAACGTTCGGATCTGGGACAGCACTCTACCGAACAGAATCGTTCGGTGCAGAAACGCACCGGCCCGAACCCCTCATTCACGAGCAACTTGTCAATACATGCAGTTTAAAGAAAGTGGTCTAAAAAAGGTCCAGCGTACGCCAAAAGACACAAGTATTCAAAAAGCTAGCAATTGCACACATACTAGGAAATCAAAAACTTGAAAATTCCCATAGCAAAAATTACACAATTTTTCTATGGCAAAAATACTTGAATTCACATGGAAAATCTTAGTTTAATTTTCCATGGCAAAATTTACTCTATTTTTGGCATTGCAAAAAATACTTTTATGCACATGGCAAATTTTAGTTTAATTTACCATGGAAAATGTACTCTATTTTTGCCAACTTCTATTCACATGGCAAGTTTTAGTTTAATTTGCCATGGCAAAATTTACTCTAATTTTTTCCATGGCAAAAATACTTTTATGCACATGGCAAGTTTTAGTTTAATTTGCCATGGCAAATTTACTCTATTTTTACCATGGCAAAAATACTTCTATTCACATGGCAAGTTTTATTTTAATTTGCAGTGGCAAAATTTACTCTATTTTTGCCATGGCAAAAATACTTTTATTCACATGGCAAGTTTTTGTTTAATTTGCCATGGCAAAATTAACTCTATTGAGAGCAACATCTATAAAATTGCCTTGGAAATAGTACTAACAACTTCAGAAACATGGCAAAAAATACTATGTTCAATTTCCATGGCAATGAAAACATGATTTCAACATGGCAACATACTTTGTGTTTCCATGGCAAGATATTAGATATTTTGCCATGGTAAGAAATAATTTAAATTGGGGACAGCAAAAGTTGAGGCAACATGGCAACATATTTTGTGTTTGCATGGCAAAAACATATTTTGCCTTTCCATCAACTATAATTTCTAAAAAAATGCAATGCAAAATTGGTCAATTAACATCACATGAAAGTAAAAAAGTTTCTGCAATCCATGAATGACTGAGAAAATGAATCATACAAAAATTGCATCATATGGATTGAGCTAAAAAAGGTGAATCACCATCAGTTTTGAGCTAGTAACATAAAACTGAACCTGTCCTTCGAGAGGTCATGTGCAGCAGACGAGTTCCTGAACGCCCGAGCGGCCGGAGAAGATGAGCAGGATGGTCCCGTTGCCCATGGGCAGCGCCTGGTCGCCGTGCAAGGAGAAGACATGGCCGTGGAGGGTGCCGCCACGCAGGATGGCGCCGTCGCCTCTGGGTGAACGCGCAACGCATGAGTTCCCCGGCGTCCGATAAGTCGGAGAAGACAAGGAGGGTCCCGTCGCCCATGGACGCCGTTCTCTGAGAAGACGCGACCGAGGTGGGCGCCGGGGCGAGGGGCGATGTTATCGCCTGAAAATGGCCGCGCCGTCGCGACGGACGCGAAGGTGTGCGGCGGAGGAGACGCAGCTCGGCGAGGACAGACTCCGTCGGCGTCGAGTATGGTCAGCTCGGGGACGGAAGCTTCGGATGGCGGCGATGACGGTCAGCTCGGCGACGGCGAGGATCGTGCAGATGGAGGCGTGTCCGTGGAGCGGTGGAGGCTGCCGCGGCCCTCAGCCTCCGCCCACAACGGCCCTCGCGCGGACCCGGAGCACGCCGCCCTGGTGCTCCACGACGGCGAGCATCGCGGTGACCTACAGTGGTCGGCCTCCGCCTCACTCTGTGGTTGGGCGCGGCCTGAGAGGAATGGATAAGGAGGGGAATAGAGAAATGCGGCGGCGGGATTCGTTCGGGATGAGAATTCTTTTTACCGAACGCTTCCACTCGGACGTGGCCGTAAACTCCCACTTTAAGATTTGTGCTTAGATCCGACGATAGAAAGGTCGTTCGGCGCGGGACGTCAGAAATCTGACGTTCGGCCGTTATCAATTCCGCAAAATAATTAGGGTGAGGAGAGATTTACGGGGCTTGTTCCCCAGATGCGTTGCGGCAGTCATTATTCGAGCATTGCAATGCTCGCACGTGAGGAGCTCTTTTTCCAATTGTATATTAAGAAGCATGCTACAGATACAATGTTTTTTGGCGGTTGCATTTGAATCATATTTGATGTGCACAAAGGCTTCAGTGTCAAGGTGGTCGGACGAGTATTTATGTCCATTATATATGTGTTAGCTTGAGATCATCAGGCACCTGTTATGCATCTGTCCAGTTAAAAGGATGTTCAGACTCAGGCTTGCCCTACCATATATGGCTGTGACACTCTGAACCAAGCAAGTTGGTCATATGTGTCGAGCACTATTAACTCTTTGGAAGAAGATCCACCAAGTACAGAAAACAAATCAAATATCTTCTTAACCTTATCACCAGAAAAATTAGCAAGAGATGAATAGTAACATTTTAAAGAAGAAAGATATGTTTGAAAAGGGATATATATTATGGCGACGATTAGAAGAGCCCTTGACGAATGGTGCCTAGCCTGCGAAAGTTTCTTATGAATATAGTCAACACTCTATATCAACTGTTGTAAGATTTTAGAAATATTTTTGGGGACATATGATACATGTCTATTATACATATGATTCAACAGAAGTTTGATTGAATACATATTTAAAATGTGACTGACTTCTATATGGACGGAGTATTTCACAAAGGACTCACTGCCAACTGTGTGAATATTCCAAGATAGTTAGTGCACATAAATGTTCAAATCCATAGCTGCATAAATATACAAAAGCAATGTGTTAGACCACTACACATGCTTTTCAAAGGAGGTAAAAAAATGTATGCTTGATTGATGACCGTTCATGCATGAAATTAATTTCGGATTTCTAATTATTTTGGTCATATATTGGAAATAGAGACATTATAAAGATCCAACAGCATGCTATCACACACGTGTGAACACAGACACACACAAATAACATTTGCCGAGCACTCACAAATAAAAGGTGTGGCTACTCTTGGGTGTTCTACAGCTGGCTTAAAAAAACACGTATGAAACATGATCCCCAAAAATCTGAAATTTCGCAACATATGAAAATCCACCCTCAAACATATTTCTGGTGTCTCAATTCTTTTAGTTTCAGATGGTATGTCCAGCCAAAGTAGTTGTACACATACATTACCATGTTCTATTATTTGAGATTCTAAGACAACATTTAATAACTAGCCCGTGCGATGCACAGGTTCACGACTAGTATATATAAAGCTTAATGGTGCCTAAGAAAGCTCGCACAATTTTACAGTGGCTATGGAAATGTGTTGCCAAACTGAGACATAAGATTTTCGTTTGGCATCCAGAGTTGCAGACCGCTTGTGTTATCCTTATCCATGGCCACTCTAATTTTTCCGGCTGGGCCTTCCCTGTGGTACCGCGGCAAGGCTTGCGTGTGTATATGTTTCCTTTAACTACCACTAGCACATATGCCCGTGCGTGCGTTGCAACGGGAGAGATAATGGCGTATCCACCAATATATCTAGCAGCATGACCCAACAACATCCGAATGATGTCACCCGACGACGGCAGGAAGGCACGCACAGAGGTCTAGTAAAAACTCATATCAATTGTACGGGCATGGTTAATTCGCGTGAATTCAATGGTGTGAGATTAGTTAGTGTTGGTCCCACAATTGAATTCGGGGGGTGATTAGTTAGTGTGGGCCCACCCTTGAATTCACAGGTTGAGACAAAATAAGGACCTCGATAAGGACCGAACGTTCGGCCTGGGCAAGCGCCAGACTGAACGAAACGTTCCGATCTGGGACAGCACTCTAGCGAACAGAATCGTTCGGTGCAGAAACGCACCGGCCCGAACCCCTCATTCACGAGTAACTTGTCAATACGTGCAGTTTAAAGAAAGTGGGCTAAAAAAGGCCCAGCGTACGCACAAAGACACAAGTATTCAAAACGCTAGCAATTGCACACATACTAGGAAATCAAAAACTGGAAAATTCTCATAGCAAAAATTACACAATTTTTCTATGGCAAAAATACTTTAATTCACACGGAAAATCTTAGTTTAATTTTCCATGGCAAAATTTACTCTATTTTTGCCTATGCAAAAAATACTTTTATGCACATGGCAAATTTTAGTTTAATTTACCATGGAAAATGTACTCTATTTTTGCCAACTTCTATTCACATGGCAAGTTTTAGTTTAATTTGCCATGGCAAAATTTACTCTAATTTTTTCCATGGCAAAAATACTTTTATGCACATGGCAAGTTTTAGTTTAATTTGCCATGGCAAATTTACTCTATTTTTACCATGGCAAAAATACTTCTATGCACATGGCAAGTTTTAGTTTAATTTGCATGGCAAATTTACTCTATTTTTACCATGGCAAAAATACTTCTATTCACATGGCAAGTTTTAGTTTAATTTGCATGGCAAAATTTACTCTATTTTTGCCATGGCAAAAATACTTTTATGCACATGGCAAGTTTTAGTTTAATTTGCCATGGCAAATTTACTCTATTTTTACCATGGCAAAAATACTTCTATTCACATGGCAAGTTTTATTTTAATTTGCAGTTGCAAAATTTACTCTATTTTTGCCATGGCAAATGAAAACATGATTTCAACATGGCAACATACTTTGTGTTTCCATGGCAAGATATTAGATATTTTGCCATGGTAAGAAATAATTTAAATTGGGGACAGCAAAAGTTGAGGCAACATGGCAACATATTTTGTGTTTGCATGGCAAAAACATATTTTGCCTTTCCATCAACTATAATTTCTAAAAAAATGCAATGCAAAATTGGTCAATTAACATCACATGAAAGTAAAAAAGTTTCTGCAATCCATGAATGACTGAGAAAATGAATCATACAAAAATTGCATCATATGGATTGAGCTAAAAAAGGTGAATCACCATCAGTTTTGAGCTAGTAACATAAAACTGAACCTGTCCTTCGAGAGGTCATGTGCAGCAGACGAGTTCCTGAACGCCCGAGCGGCCGGAGAAGACGAGCAGGATGGTCCCGTTGCCCATGGGCAGCGCCTGGTCGCCGTGCAAGGAGAAGACATGGCCATGGAGGGTGCCGCCACGCAGGATGGCGCCGTCGCCTCCGGGTGAACGCGCAACGCATGAGTTCCCCGGCGTCCGATAAGTCGGAGAAGACAAGGAGGGTCCCGTCGCCCATGGACGCCGTGCTCGGAGAAGACGCGACCGAGGTGGGCGCCGGGGCGAGGGGCGACGTTATCGCCTGAAAATGGCCGCGCCGTCGCGACGGACGCGAAGGTGTGCGGCGGAGGAGACGCAGCTCGGCGAGGACAGACTCTGTCGGCGTCGAGTATGGGCAGCCGCACATTATATATTAAGAAGCATGCTACAGATACAATGTTTTTGATACGTTTTTTTACGATGATCCTGATCTTAAAGGGCCTTCTAATTTTTAAATCTTAAAGGCATTATTTGTAAGTTGTCGTGAAAAAAATCTCGCTAAAAGGGTTGTGTTAGACCATCTTCAGTACATTAGAAATAACGAATTATAATTCCTTGGCATTTGAACAAACAATCCCTACTTATTTACACATACAATACTTTTGGTACGATTTTGAAATCTTGAAGGCATTATTTGTAAGTTGAAGCAATTTTGAAATCTCACTAAAATGTCTGTTAGACCCTCTATAGCTTTAGAAATAACTAATTATAATTTTGCAAAAAAAGAAATAACTAATTATAATTCCTTAAGCGTCTGACCGAAGGATCCGGCTTCCATGCTCCCTTCCCGTGCTCCCATCCGTGCTCCCACTTAATCCTACGGCTGTCTTTTTCCCTGACCGAAATGACCCCGATTTATTGTCTGGGTAGTAATTCCTTTGCAACATTATTCTCTCCTTTTTTGAAGGAACTCTTGCCTGGGTAGTAATTCCTTTGCCCACGTATTTGCAAGGTTATTCTCTCCTTCATTTTTACAGGAGCTCTCCTTCCTTATACTAATTGGTCATTATCCTCTCCTTCCTTTTTCTTTTTGCCAAACTCTCTTTCCATATTTATGTCGCTAACCACGCCACTCTTTTTCCTTATTTATGCCCTTTGATCACGCCACACATCTCACGAAATCTAAGCCATATCACCAATCTTTTTTCCTTATTCTCAAAGTCGCTTTACTCACAAACAGTAGTTCTCTAGGATGCTTAACGATTTTGAAACAGAAACATATATAAATCGGTAGAACGGGTTGTAAAGCAGCAAGGTGGTACTAATTTATAAAGAAACAAACCTTTTCTTTTTGTGTAATGATGCCTTGGTTCGGCTGGTTGCTGCCTTTGCCCTTGATGTGCAGCGTTGGGAAAAGGACGGGCGAAGTGGACGAACCAAAAATGGATAAAATTACGGTGTTAAGAAGCGATAGCCCTTTTATTAGTAGGTATAGATATAGATGTCTAGGATGAGGATTTACTGCACACAAGTGCGGGGGCACTCAGGTCCTGGTGCCGGCTTTTTATTTTGGCTTCCGATTTTCAAACTTCTATATCTTTTAAACGAAAAATTCAATTTAAGTTACGTTTTCATATTCGTGCTTCTCGCGGCCAGCGCATTCAAATAAGATCCATTTTGCATACATTTTGGCGGTTTTTGGAAACATTGCTAAGTTTCATTGTTTGAAACTTAGTACAAGCGACCGATAAAATTTAATTATTTTGTGTCTACGACCAACAGGAGAAATTGCTTAAAATTACATCTTTGAAACTGGTCATTTTTTGATGCAAAAATGTAAGTTTCATCATTGAAACTTAAGGGCATGTCCAATGCTGGATGCTTATCCAGGCGCTTATCGTGTGGAAAAAAAAATGCCACGAAGTTAGGGCTCGCTTGTCCAACGGCCAATGCTAACAACGGACGCTAACCACGGCTGGAGCTATAGATTAGAAAGAAAGATCTGGTTCACTTGTACGTGAAAAAAGGAGCAAGCGCTCGATGCCTTCCTTTGCATCGATGCCAGACGCGGTGCTGGGAATTGACAAGATAACCGCCAATCTACCAGGATTAAATTCCTAGCGCCTCCTTCTAGCGCCTCCCACTGAAAATGCCCTAAAGATATTTGAGGGATTTTTTTACTGTGTCCTACTTCACGAATTACGAGGCAAATCAAGTAGGCGGCATGGCCTGGCCGGTGAGTGCTATTGCACTTACTTGCCCAAGCAATTTTCCGCGTGCATTGTAGAATTCTTTCTCCGAGTCCTGTGAATTAAAGATGGTGCAGACAAAAGTATATCCTATATGCGTACATGTGCATGATCAGAACATGTTTTTACGTGCGTCTACTATAAATCATGACCATTTTTAACACAAATCATGACCATTCATGATTAGTGAATCATACTGTCTTAACTTATGTGAAATCATGTGGAGTAATATAATATAATATAATAGATAGATAGATCCATATTGTATTATTTTTTGTTTACAAAAAATATCTGTCATTACACATTTTGATTTATGCATTTGTTTACAAAAAAACAGTAACATTTCATGGTGGAAAGTTTGTATTGTTTCATACTGAACACCAATGTTTTCCCGTAAAAGAATACAATGCCTATGCATATGCTTTTATATTATTATTATTCTTTCAAACTTATTCATATAGTATTTTTGATTGTGCAACCATAATTTTTATTATCTCTCTCGTTCCACTACATGCTCTTACTCAATGATTTTTTTATAATAGGTGTTTTTATTAACTCAAAATATAGTATCAAGCGGATACAAAACATAATGAGCCACACCCGGTCTCTGCATAACTAAGATGCACACAACCAAAAGTAGAAGTCTGACAAAAATAAGATAAGAAAATCGACATATCGACAACACGGAGTCATATAGTTCCGACACTATGCCTCTATTGAAGGAGGGGGTGGAGCGATCTGGAGATTATGCTGCCATCCATGTTGAGTAAATACCTCCCTGGCCACTTGTTCCAACCGCATAGACGCCGCCACGAATAACAGTTGGTACTCTGTTCGGTGTAGCATACACCATGTAGGAAGTGAGTGCTCACTCCTAGTTACTGAATTATGTACACACTAGTAGAAAAAGGGCCATTTGTCTCGGTTCGTAAGGCCCATTTGTCTCAGTTAGGGAACCGGGACTAAAGGGTCGGTACTAAAGCCCTACACCTTTAGTCCCGGTTCTTACACCAACCGAGACAGATGGGGCGGTTTTTGTTTTTTTTCTGAAGGGGGGGTTTTGTATGGTTAATTTTGGGGGGTTTCATATATTGTGTTAGGTAGCTAATTAATTAATAGAGAGAAGAGTGTCCTCTCTTATCTCCGTGCTTGGTCGACGCTACGTACTATACGTATAGAGAGGCCCTCGACACGGTAGCCAGTAAGCAAATGAAGGAAACCATTAAGTACAGAAGTTCTTCATGAACATATGCATACAAACATAAGTGATATCGACCTCTCCTTCTCCGAGAGATAGGTCGAACAACAAGTTTCCGTATATCTATCCGGCGCTACTAGCTACATATATACAATATTAGGATCTCTTACAATATATCCCTAATTATAATATGAACTCTGCTTCCCAGATGGTATTCTCCCCGGCTTTATTGATGACGTGGTCAAGAAAGAATCCCTCCAATTCCTCTTGAATTGCTTTGATGCGATCTTGTGGTAGGAGTTCATCCCGCATCTGACACATCTAATTTGAAGAAGGGGGTCAATCACTAGTAGAATAACAGCCATTTGTCCTGGTTCGTAAGGTTCATTTGTCCTGGTTGGGGAACCGAGACTAAAGGGTCGTTACTAAAGCCGTACACCTTTAGTCCCGGTTCTTACACCAACTGGGACAGATGGGCCTCCACGTGGCCGCTGCGGCGAGCCCAGGCCGGAGGTCCTTTGGTCCCGGTTAGTGACACTGATACGTCTCCAACGTATCTATAATTTTTGATTGCTCCATGCTATTATGTTATCCATTTTGGATGTTAATGGGCTTTATTTTACACCTTTATATCATTTTTGGGACTAACCTACTAATCGGAGGCCCAGCCCAAATTGTTGTTTTTTGCCTATTTTAGGTTTTTGAAGAAAAGGAATATCAAACGGAGTCCAAACGGAATGAAACCTTCGGGAATGTGATTTTCTCAACGAACATGATCCAGGAGACTTGGAGTGTGCGCCAAGAAATAAGGGAGGAAGGCACGAGGCAGGGGGGCGCGCCTACCCCCCCTTGGGCGTGCCCTCCACCCTCGTGGGCCCTCCGCTGCTCCACCGACGTACTTCTTCCTCCTATATATATCCACGTACCCCCCAAACATCCAGGAGCACCACGAAAACCTAATTCCACCGCCGCAACATTCTGTACCCGAGAGATCCCATCTTGGGGCCTTTTCCGGAGGGGGCATCGATCACGGAGGGCCTCTACATCTGCATTGGCCTCTCGATGATGTGTGAGTAGTTTACTTCAGACCTACGGGTCCATAGTTATTAGCTAGATGGCTTCTTCTCTCTCTTTGGATCTCAATACAAAGTTCTCCTCGATTTCTTGGAGATCTATTCGATGTAATCTTCTTTTGCGGTGTGTTTGTCGAGATCCGATGAATTGTGGGTTTATGATCCAGATTATCTATGAACAATATTTGATTCTCCTCTGAATTCTTTTATGTATGATTGGTTTATCTTTGCAAGTCTCTTCGAATTATCAGTTTGGTTTGGCCTACTAGATTGATCTTTCTTGCAATGGGAGAAGTGCTTAGCTTTGGGTTCAATCTTGCGGTGTTCGATCCCAGTGACAGAAAGGGAACCGATACGTATTGTATTGTTGCCATCGAGGATAAAAAGATGGGGTTTATATCATATTGCATGAGTTTATCCCTCTACATCATGTCATCTTCCTTAAAGCATTACTCTGTTCTCTTGAACTTAATACTCTAGATGCATGCTGGATAGCGGTCGATGTGTGGAGTAATAGTAGTAGATGCAGAATCGTTTCGGTCTACTTGTCTCGGAATGATGCCTATATACATGATCATACCTAGATATTCTCATAACTATGCTCAATTCTATCAATTGCTCGACAGTAATTCGTTTACCCACCGTAATACTTATGCTCTTGAGAGAAGCCACTAGTGAAACCTATGGCCTCGGGGTCTATCTTCTATCATATTAATCCTCCAATACTTAGTTATTTCTATTTCTATTTATTTTACTTTGCATCTTTTATTCTCTTTATCATAAAAATACCAAAAATATTATCTTATCATATCTATCAGATCTCACTCTCGTAAGTGACCGTGAAGGGATTGACAACCCCTTTATCGCGTTGGTTGCGAGGTTCTTATTTGTTTGTGTAGGTGCGTGGGACTTGAGCGTGATCTCCTACTGGATTGATACCTTGGTTCTCAAAAACTGAGGGAAATACTTACGCTACTTTACTGCATCACCCTTTCCTCTTCAAGGGAAAACCAACGCAGTGCTCAAGAGGTAGCAAGAAGTATTTCTGGCGCCATTGCCGGGGAGATTCGCGCCAAGTCAAGATATACAAAGTACCCATCACAAACATTACATTATTTGCCATTTGCCTCTCGTTTTCCTCTCCCCCACTTCACCCTTGCCATTTTATTCGCCCTCTCTTTTTCTGTTTGCCTCTTTTCCGCTTGCTTTGTCGTTATGGCTAGTCCTTTATCTACTCCTTTGTCTCCTGAGAATGAAGTTCTTAATTTAAAACAAAGAGGGAGCAAATCTAAAAAGATGCTTGGTACAGAATTTGCAACACGCAGATTAGATCTAATAAGGAAAACAATCTACTTTCGTTCTCTTCACAATTTTATGTAGGCAATCAACACCTTGAATAAGATATATTCTTGATGCCATTACGGGAGGGAATTTCTTGGTAGCCATACTTTTGATTCTTATAATGCTATGATAGATCTGTTTGGCCCATCACCTCTTTTGGTTAATGGAACTATTTTAACTTTGGAACATGTGATGCAATGGCTTGAAATTAGTGAAAAATAAAGTTGACACCGTAGAGTTTTAATTGAAAATTTGGATAGAAATATCCATAACAAATTACCAATACGATCTATGTAGGAGTTGCTCTTAAAAGTTTTAAAAGAAAAGGGGACCTATGCACTAGTAGAAAACAGGGCTATGGTCCAGGACGGCTCAGCCCATTAGTCCCGGTTCAGTGTAGAACCGGGACCAATGTGGGCATTGGTCCCGGTTCATGAGCCCAGGGGGCCGGCCGGGCCACGTGGGCCATTGGTCCCGGTTCGTCTGGACCTTTTGGTCCCGGTTGGTGGGACGAACCGGGACCAATGGGCCTCGCTCCTGGCCCACCACCATTGGTCCCGGTTGGTGGCTTGAACCGGGACCAAAGGCTCCCCTTTAGTCCCGGTTCATGCCACCAACCGGGACCAATGAGGTGCCTATATATACCCCCTCGCGCAAGAGCAGAGCACAGTGCTCTGTTTTTTCTGGCCGAGGGGGAGAGGGCTTTGTGGTGCTCTAGCTCACCTCCTATGCACATGAGGTGTTCGATGGAATGCCCGAGCCACACTACTTAAGCTTTCTCCTCTCGAAGCTCGACCTCCAAGCTCCATTTTCCTCGAGATTTGTCTAGATTTAGCGGTCCGTCACGCCCCGTCCCCGTCTTCACCGCCGTCGATCACCCGCGCCGATCTCATCACCGACACCACCGTGGTGAGCCTCTTGTTCTTATCTTCTTTCTGAAAGGAAAAATATTCTTACTTGTATGTTTAGATAGATACTTGTATCATTTTCTTACATTTATTATTGCATCTTATATAGTGCGATGGTTTTGGTATCCGCCCCCGTCGGCCCTCGTCCTGTCTATGATTCGGATTTGGTATGTATATTATCTTTATAACTATTGGTTCATTTATTGTTTATGAAAATTATGCCGACCAACGTGACATAGATTTTATTTATCTAGGATGTATGTGAATCGGAAATGCCAACCGACCCTATTGTCGAGAGGTTAAATTTAGTTGAAGAAGAAAACAATTTGTTGAAGGAAAAAATAAAAAAAATTGAGGAGGAGAAGATGATATTGGAGTTGCATGTTGCGGATGTCGTCGATGATCACAAGATCAAGATGGATGCAATGCGCTTGAAGATTAGAAAGATTAGAAAATATGCCATTCATACCGAGGCTTGGTATCATTATGCCGTTGGATCAATTGTTACCTTGGTTGCGATTATGATCGCATTTGTTTTCGCATTGAAATGTTTTACATAGTTTCAATGTATGGTTTAATTAATTAGATGCTCTGGAGAGCTATATGTTGTTAGATGAGAACTATGTATGCACTTTGGTTTTAATGTGATGATGAACTTCTATTAATTTGGACACTTAATTATATATAATGCACGCAGATGAACCGGCAATGGATGTACGGTGACAGACACACCCGCGAGTACATTAAGGGCGTGCATGAGTTTCTCGATGCGGCTGAGGCAAACAAGCAGAATGGTTTTATGTGTTGTCCATGCACTGAATGTGGGAATACGAGGTCTTACTCTAACCGGAAAATCCTTCACTCCCACCTGCTTTACAAGGGTTTCATGCCACACTATAATGTTTGGACGAGAGAAATAGGGGTTATGATGGAAGACGGCGAAGAAGAAGAGTACGATGACAACTATGTGCCCCCTGAATACGGTGATGCTGCAACGGGGGGAGCTGGTGAAGATCAAGAGGAACCAGACGATGTGCCCAATGATGCTGCAACGGGTGAAGCTGCTGAAGATCAAGAGGAACCAGACGATGTGCCCGATGATGATGATCTCCGCCGGGTCATTGTCGATGCAAGGACGCAATGCATTAGTCAAAAGGAGAAGCTGAAGTTCGATCGCATGTTAGAGGATCACAAAAAAGGGTTATACCCCAATTGCGAAGATGGCAACACAAAGCTCGGTACCGTACTGGAATTGCTGCAGTGGAAGGCAGAGAATGCTGTGGCTGACAAAGGATTTGAGAAGCTACTGAAAATATTGAAGAAGAAGCTTCCAAAGGATAACGAATTGCCCGACAGTACATACGCAGCAAAGAAGGTCGTATGCCCTCTAGGATTGGAGGTGGAGAAGATACATGCATGCCCTAATGACTGCATCCTCTACCGCGGTGCATACAAGGATCTGAACGCATGCCCGGTATGCGGTGCGTTGCGGTATAAGATCAGACGAGATGACCCTGGTGATGTTGACGGCGAGCCCCTCAGGAAGAGGGTTCCTGCGAAGGTGATGTGGTATGCTCCTATAATACCACGGTTGAAACGTCTGTTCAGAAACGAAGAGCATGCCAAGTTGATGCGATGGCACAGTGAGAACCGAAAGAAAGATGGGAAGTTGAGAGCACCCGCTGACGGGTCGCAGTGGAGAAAAATCGAGAGAAAGTACTGGGATGAGTTTGCAAAGGACCCAAGGAATGTATGGTTTGCTTTAAGCGCAGATGGCATTAATCCTTTCGGGGAGCAGAGCAGCAATCACAGCACCTGGCCCGTGACTCTATGTATGTATAACCTTCCTCCTTGGATGTGCATGAAGCGGAAGTTCATTATGATGCCAGTTCTCATCCAAGGCCCTAAGCAACCCGGCAACGAAATTGATGTGTACCTAAGGATTAGTTGAAGAACTTTTACTAGCTGAATGAACGCACATCCAAGGAGGAAGGTTATACATACATAGAGTCACGGGCCAGGTGCTGTGATTGCTGCTCTGCGAAAGGATTAATGCCATCTGCGCTTAAAGCAAACCATACGTTCCTTGGGTCCTTTCAAACTCATCTCAGTACTTTCTCTCGATTTTTCTCCACTGCGACCCGTCAGCGGGTGCTCTCAACTTCCCGTCTTTCTTACGGTCCTCACTGTGCCATCGCATCAACTTGGCATGCTCTTCGTTTCTGAACAGACGTTTCAACCGTGGTATTATAGGAGCATACCACATCACCTTCGCAGGAACCCTCTTCCTGAGGGGCTCGCCGTCAACATCACCAGGGTCATCTCGTCTGATCTTATACCGCAACGCACCGCATACCGGGCATGCGTTCAGATCCTTGTATGCACCGCGGTAGAGGATGCAGTCATTAGGGCATGCATGTATCTTCTCCACCTCCAATCCTAGAGGGCATACGACCTTCTTTGCTGCGTATGTACTGTCGGGCAATTCGTTATCCTTTGGAAGCTTCTTCTTCAATATTTTTAGTAGCTTCTCAAATCCTTTGTCAGCCACAGCATTCTCTGCCTTCCACTGCAGCAATTCCAGTACGGTACCGAGCTTTGTGTTGCCATCTTCGCAATTGGGGTATAACCCTTTTTTGTGATCCTCTAACATGCGATCGAACTTCAGCTTCTCCTTTTGACTAATGCATTGCGTCCTTGCATCGACAATGACCCGGCGGAGATCATCATCATCGGGCACATCGTCTGGTTCCTCTTGATCTTCAGCAGCTTCACCCGTGGCAGCATCATTGGGCACATCGTCTGGTTCCTCTTGATCTTCACCGTTGCAGCATCACCGTATTCAGGGGGCACATAGTTGTCATCGTACTCTTCTTCTTCGCCGTCTTCCATCATAACCCCTATTTCTCCGTGCCTCGTCCAAACATTATAGTGTGGCATGAAACCCTTGTAAAGCAGGTGGGAGTGAAGGATTTTCCGGTTAGAGTAAGACCTCGTATTCCCACATTCAGTGCATGGACAACACATAAAACCATTCTGCTTGTTTGCCTCAGCCGCATCGAGAAACTCATGCACGCCCTTAATGTACTCGGGTGTGTCTGTCACCGTACATCCATTGCCGGTTCATCTGCGTGCATTATATATAATTAAGTGTCCAAATTAATAGAAGTTCATCATCACATTAAAACCAAAGTGCATACATAGTTCTCATCTAACAACATATAGCTCTCCAGAGCATCTAATTAATTAAACCATACATTGAAACTATGTAAAACATTTCAATGCGAAAACAAATGCGATCATAATCGCAACCAAGGTAACAATTGATCCAACGGCATAATGATACCAAGCCTCGGTATGAATGGCATATTTTCTAATCTTTCTAATCTTCAAGCGCATTGCATCCATCTTGATCTTGTGATCATCGACGACATCCGCAACATGCAACTCCAATATCATCTTCTCCTCCTCAATTTTTTTTATTTTTTCCTTCAACAAATTGTTTTCTTCTTCAACTAAATTTAACCTCTCGACAAGGTCGGTTGGCATTTCCGATTCACATACATCCTAGATAAATAAAATCTATGTCACGTTGGTCGGCATAATTTTCATAAACAATAAATGAACCAATAGTTATAAAGATAATATACATACCAAATCCGAATCATAGACAGGACGAGGGCCGACGGGGGCGGATACCAAAACCATCGCACTATATAAGATGCAATAATAAAGTAAGAAAATGATACAAGTATCTATCTAAACATACCAGTAAGAATATTTTTCCTTTCAGAAAGAAGATAAGAACAAGAGGCTCACCACGGTGGTGTCGGTGATGAGATCGGCGCGGGTGATCGACGGCGGTGAAGACGGGGACGGGGCGTGACGGACCGCTAAATCTAGACAAATCTCGAGGGAGCTTCGAGAGGAGAAAGCTTAAGTAGTGTGGCTCGGGCATTCCATCGAACACCTCATGTGCATAGGAGGTGAGCTAGAGCACCACAAAGCCCTCTCCCCCTCGAGCACTGTGCTCTGCTCTTGCGCGAGGGGGTATATATAGGCACCTCATTGGTCCCGGTTGGTGGCATGAACCGGGACTAAAGGGGAGCCTTTGGTCCCGGTTCAAGCCACCAACCGGGACCAATGGTGGTGGGCCAGGAGCGAGGCCCATTGGTCCCGGTTCGTCCCACCAACCGGGACCAAAAGGTCCAGACGAACCGGGACCAATGGCCCACGTGGCCCGGCCGGCCCCCTGGGCTCACGAACCGGGACCAATGCCCACATTGGTCCCGGTTCTACACTGAACCGGGACTAATGGGCTGAGCCGTCCTGGACCATAGCCCTGTTTTCTACTAGTGCATAGGTCCCTTTTCTTTAAAACTTTTAAGAGCAACTCCTAACATAGATCCGTATTGGGTAATTTGGTTATGGATCTTTCTATCCAACGAGTCAACTTTATTTTCAATAATTTCAAGCCATTGCATCACATGTTCCAAAGTTAAAATAGTTCCATTAACCAAAAGAGGTGGTGGGCCAAACAAATCTATCATAGCATTATAAGAATCAAAAGTATGGCTACCCAAGAAATTCCCTCCGGTAATGGCATCAAGAATATATCTATTCCAAGGTGTGATGCCTACATAAAAATTGTGAAGAAGAACGAAAGTAGATTGTTTCCTAGTAGATCTAATTTGCGTGTTGCAAATTCTGTACCAAGCATCTTTTAGATTTTCTCCCTCCCTTTGTTTAAAATTAAGAACTTCATTCTCGGGAGACAAAGGAGTAGATAAAGGACTAGCCATAACGACAAAGCAAGCGAAAAGAGGCGAACGGAAAAGAGAGGGCGAATAAAACGGCAAGGGTGAAGTGGGGGAGAGGAAAACGAGAGGCAAATGGCAAATAATGTAATGCGAGGGATAAGAGTTGTGATGGGTACTTGGTATGTCTTGACTTGGCGTAGATCTCCCCGGCAACGGCGCCAGAAATCCTTCTTGCTACCTCTTGAGCACTGCGTTGGTTTTCCCTTGAAGAGGAAAGGGTGATGCAGCAAAGTAGCGTAAGTATTTCCCTCAGTTTTTGAGAACCAAGGTATCAATCCAGTAGGAGATCACGCTCAAGTCCCACGCACCTACACAAACAAATAAGAACCTCGCAACCAACGCGATAAAGGGGTTGTCAATCCCTTCACGGTCACTTACGAGAGTGAGATCTGATAGATATGATAAGATAATATTTTTGGTATTTTTATGATAAAGAGAAATAAAAGATGCAAAGTAAAATAAATAGCAATAGAAATAACTAAGTATTGGAAGATTAATATGATAGAAAGATAGACCCGAGGCCATAGGTTTCACTAGTGGCTTCTCTCAAGAGCATAAGTATTACGGTGGGTAAACGAATTACTGTCGAGCAATTGATCAGAATTGAGCATAGTTATGAGAATATCTAGGTATGATCATGTATATAGGCATCACGTCCGAGACAAGTAGACCGAAACGATTCTGCATCTACTACTATTACTCCACACATGGACCGCTATCCAGCATGCATCTAGAGTATTAAGTTCAAGAGAATAGAGTAATGCTTTAAGGAAGATGACATGATGTAGAGGGATAAACTCATGCGATATGATATAAACCCCATCTTTTTATCCTCGATGGCAACAATACAATACATATTGGTTCCCTTTCTGTCACTGGGATCAAACACCGCAAGATTGAACCCAAAGCTAAGCACTTCTCCCATTGCAAGAAATCAATCTAGTAGGCCAAACCAAACTGATAATTCGAAGAGACTTGCAAAGATAAACCAATCATACATAAAAGAATTCAGAGGAGAATCAAATATTGTTCATAGATAATCTGGATCTTAAACCCACAATTCATCGGATCTCGACAAACACACCGCAAAAGAAGGTTACATCGAATAGATCTCCAAGAAAATCGAGGAGAACTTTGTATTGAGATCCAAAGAGAGAGAAGAAGCCATCTAGCTAATAACTATAGACCCGTAGGTCTGAAGTAAACTACTCACACATCACCGGAGAGGCCAAGGAGTTGATGTAGAGGCCCTCCGTGATCGATGCCCCCTCCGGTGGACCTCCGGAAAAGGCCCCAAGATGGGATCTCTCGGGTACAGAAGGTTGCAGTGGTGGAATTAGGTTTTCGTGGTGCTCCTGGATGTTTGGGGGTACGTGGATATATATAGGAGGAAGAAGTACGTCGGTGGAGCAGCGGAGGGCCCATGAGGGTGGAGGGCGCGCCCAAGGGGGTAGGCGCGCCCCCCTGCCTCGTGCCTTCCTCCCTTGTTTCTTGGCGCACACTCCAAGTCTCCTCGATCATGTTCGTTGAGAAAATCATGTTCTCGAAGGTTTCATTCCGTTTGGACTCCGTTTGATATTCCTTTTCTTCGAAAACCTAAAATAGGCAAAAACAACAATTTGGGTTGGGCCTCCGATTAGTAGGTTAGTCCCAAAAATGATATAAAGGTGTAAAATAAAGCCCATTAACATCCAAAATAGGTAACATAATAGCATGGAGCAATCAAAAATTATAGATACGTTGGAGACGTATCGGTGCCACTAACCGGGACCAGAGGACCTCCGGCCTGGGCTTGCTGCAGCAGCCACGTGGAGGCCCATCTGTCCCAGTTGGTGTAAGAACCGGCACTAAAGGTGTAGGGCTTTAGTAACGACCCTTTAGTCTCGGTTCCCCAACCGGGACAAATGAACCTTACGAACCAGGACAAATGGCTGTTATTCTACTAGTGATTGACCCCCTTCTTCAAATTAGATGTGGCAGATGCGGGATGAACTCCTACCACAAGGTCGCATCAAAGCAAGTCAAGAGGAATTGGAGGGATTCTTTCTTGACCACGTCATCAATAAAGCCGGAGAATACCATCTGGAAGTTGAGTTCATATACAATTAGGGGATTATATTGTAAGAGATCTTAATATTGCATATATGTAGCTAGTAGCGCCGGATAGATATACGGAAACTTGTTGTTCGACCTATCTCTCGGAGAAGGAGAGGTCGATGTCACTTATGTTTGTATGCATATGTTGATGACGAACTTCTGTACTTAATGGTTTACTTCATTTGCTTACTGGCTAGCGTGTCGAGGGCCTCTCTATACGTATAGTACGTAGCGTCGACCAAGCATGAAGATAAGTGAGGACACTTCTCTCTATTAATTAATTAGCTACCTAACACAATATATGAAACCCCCCAAAATTAACCATACAACCCCCCCCCTTCAGAAAAAAAACAAAAACCCTAGCCCCTCAAATGCTGACGCGTGGTAGCTTATTGGTCCTGGTTGGTGCTACCAACCGGGACGAAAGGCCCCCCTGCCACGGCAAGCCGTAGCGGCCACGTGGAGCCCCATCTGTCTCTGTTGGTGTAAGAACCGGGACTAAAGGTGTAGGGCTTTAGTACCGACCCTTTAGTCCCGGTTCCCCAACTAGGACAAATGGGCCTTACGAACCGGGACAAATGGCCCTTTTTCTACTAGTGTGTACATAATTCAGTAACTAGGAGTGAGCACTCACTTCCTACATGGTGTATGCTACACCGAACAGAGTACCAACCGTTATTCGTGGCGGCGTCTATGCGGTTGGAACAAGTGGCCAGGGAGGTATTTACTCAACATGGATGGCAGCATAATCTCCAGATCGCTCCACCCCCTCCTTCGACAGAGGCATAGTGTCGGAACTATATGACTCACAGTTGCCGATATGTCGATTTTCTTATCTTATTTTTGTCAGACATCTGCTTTTGGCTGTGTGCATCTTAGTTATGCAGAGACCGGGTGTGGCTCATTATGTTTTGTATCCGCTTGATACTATATTTTGAGTTAATAAAAACACCCATTATAAAAAAATCATTGAGTAAGAGCATGTAGTGGAACGAGAGAGATAATAAAAATTATGGTTGCACAATCAAAAATACTATATGAATAAGTTTGAAAGAATAATAATAATATAAAAGCATATGCGTAGGCATTATTTTCTTTTACGGGAAAACATTGGTGTTCAGTATGAAACAATACAAACTTTCCACCATGAAATGTTACTGTTTTTTTTAAACAAATGCATAAATCAAAATGTGTAATGACAGATATTTTTCGTAAACAAAAAATAATACAACATGGATCTATCTATCTATTATATTATATTATATTACTCCACATGATTTCACATAAGTTAAGACAGTATGATTCACTAATCATGAATGGTCATGATTTGTGTTTAAAATGGTCATGATTTATAGTAGACGCACGTAAAAACATGTTCTGATCATGCACATGTACGCATATAGGATATACTTTTGTCTGCACCATCTTTAATTCACAGGACTCGGAGAAAGAATTGTACAATGCAGGCGGAAAATCGCTGGGGCAAGTAAGTGCAACGGCACTCACCGGCCAGGCCATGCCGCCTACTTGATTTGCCTCGTGATACGTGAAGTAGGACACAGTAAAAAAATCCCTCAAAAACCTTTAGGGCATTTTCCGTGGGAGGCGCTAGGAATTTAATCCTGGTAGATTGGCGGTTATCTTGTCGATTCCCAGCACCGCGTCTGGCATCGATGCAAAGGAAGGCATCGAGCGCTTGCTCCTTTTTTTACGTACAAGTGAACCAGATCTTTCTTTCTAATCTATAGCTCCAGCCGTGGTTAGCGCCCGTTGTTAGCATTGGCCGTTGGACAAGCGAGCGCTAACTTCGTGGCATTTTTTTTCCACACAATAAGCGCCTGGATAAGCATCCAGCATTGGACATGCCCTTAAGCTTCAATGATGAAACTTACATTTTTGCATAAAAAAATGACTAGTTTCAAAGATGTAATTTTAAGCAATTTCTCCTGTTGGTCGTAGACACAAAATAATTAAATTTTATCGGTCGCTCGTACTAAGTTTCAAACAATGAAACTTAGCAATGTTTCCAAAAGCCGCCAAAATGTATGCAAAATGGATCTTATTTGAAAGCGCTGGCCGCAAGAAGCACGAATATGAAAACGTAACTTAAATTGAATTTTTCGTTTAAAAGATATAGAAGTTTGAAAATCGGAAGCCAAAATAAAAAGCCGGCACCAGGACCTGAGTGCCCCCGCACTTGTGTGCAGTAAATCCTCATCCTAGACATCTATATCTATACCTACTAATAAAAGGGCTATCGCTTCTTACCACCGTAATTTTATCCGTTTTTGGTTCGTCCACTTCGCCCGTCCTTTTCCCAACGCTGCACATCAAGGGCAAAGGCAGCAACCAGCCGAACCAAGGCATCATTACACAAAAAGAAAAGGTTTGTTTCTTTATAAATTGGTACCACCTCGCTGCTTTACAACCTGTTCTACCGATTTATATATGTTTCTGTTTCAAAATCGTTAAGCATCCTAGAGAACTACTGTTTGTGAGGAAAGCACCTTTGAGAATAAGGAAAAAAGATGGGTGATATGGCTTAGATTTCATGAGATGTGTGGCGTGATCAAAGGGCATAAATAAGGAAAAAGAGTGGCGTGGTTAGTGGCATAAATATGGAAAGAGAGTTTGGCAAAAAGAAAAAGGAAGGAGAGGATAATGACCAATTAGTATAAGGAAGGAGAGCTCCAAGAGTTCCTTCAAGAAAGGAGAGAATAATGTTGCAAAGGAATTACTACCCAGACAATAAATCGGGGTCGTTTCGGTCAGATGCTTAAGGAATTATAATTAGTTATTTCTTTTTTTTGCAAAATTATAATTAGTTATTTCTAAAGCTATAGAGGGTCTAACAGACCTTTTAGTGAGAATTCAAAATTGCTTCAACTTACAAATAATTCCTTCAAGATTTCAAAATCGTACCAAAAGTATTGTATGTGTAAATAAGTAGGGATTGTTTGTTCAAATGCCAAGGAATTATAATTCGTTATTTCTAATGTACTGAAGATGGTCTAACACAACCCTTTTAGCGAGATTTTTTTCACGACAAATAATGCCTTTAAGATTTAAAAATTAGAAGGCCCTTTAAGATCAGGATCTTCGTACAAAAACGTATCAAAAACATTGTATCTGTAGCATGCTTCTAAATATACAATTGGAAAAAGAGCTCCTCACGTGCGAGCATTGCAATGCTCGAATAATGACTACCGCGTTGGGGACCAAGCCCCATAAATCTCTTCTCACCCTAATTATTTTGCGGAATTGATAACGGCCGAACGTCAGATTTCTGACGTCCCGCGCCGAACGACCTTTCTATCGTCGGATCTAAGCACAAATCTTAAAGTGGGAGTTTACGGCCACGTCCGAGTGAAAGCGTTCGGTAAAAAGAATTCTCATCCCGAACGAATCCCGCCGCCGCATTTCTCTATTCGCCTCCTTATCCATTCCTCTCAGGCCGCGCCCAACCATAGAGTGAGGCGGAGGCCGACCGCCGTAGGTCGCCGCGATGCTCGCCGTCGTGGAGCACTAGGGCGGCGTGCTACGGGTCCGCGCGAGGGCCGTTGTGGGCGGAGGCTGAGGGCCGCGGCAGCCTCCACCGCTCCACGGACACGCCTCCATCTGCACGATCCTCGCCGTCGCCGAGCTGACCGTCGTCGCCACCATCCGAAGCTTCCGTCCCCGAGCTGACCATACTCGACGCCGACGGAGTCTGTCCTCGCCGAGCTGCGTCTCCTCCGCCGCACACCTTCACGTCCGTCGCGACGGCGCGGCCATTTTCAGGCGATAACATCGCCCCTCGCCCCGGCGCCCACCTCGGTCGCGTCTTCTCCGAGAACGGCGTCCATGAGCGACGGGACCCTCCTTGTCTTCTCCGACTTATCGGACGCCGGGGAACTCATGCGTTGCGCGTTCACCCGGAGGGCGACGGCGCCATCCTGCGTGGCGGCACCCTCCATGGCCATGTCTTCTCCTTGCACGGCGACCAGGCGCTGCCCATGGGCAACGGGACCATCCTGCTCATCTTCTCCGGCCGCTCGGGCGTTCAGGAACTCGTCTGCTGCACATGACCTCTCGAAGGACAGGTTCAGTTTTATGTTACTAGCTCAAAACTGATGGTGATTCACCTTTTTTAGCTCAATCCATATGATGCAATTTTTGTATGATTCATTTTCTCAGTCATTCATGGATTGCAGAAACTTTTTTACTTTCATGTGATGTTAATTGACCAATTTTGCATTGCATTTTTTTAGAAATTATAGTTGATGGAAAGGCAAAATATGTTTTTGCCATGCAAACACAAAATATGTTGCCATGTTGCCTCAACTTTTGCTGTCCCCAATTTAAATTATTTCTTACCATGGCAAAATATCTAATATCTTGCCATGGAAACACAAAGTATGTTGCCATGTTGAAATCATGTTTTCATTGCCATGGAAATAGAACATAGTATTTTTTGCCATGTTTCTGAAGTTGTTAGTACTATTTCCAAGGCAATTTTATAGATGTTGTTCTCAATAGAGTAAATTTTGCCATGGCAAATTAAACTAAAACTTGCCATGTGAATAAAAGTATTTTTGCCATGGCAAATTAAACTAAAACTTGCCATGTGAATAAAAGTATTTTTGCCTTGGCAAATTAAACTAAAACTTGCCATGTGAATAAAAGTGTTTTTGCCATGGCAAATTAAACTAAAATTTGACATGTGCATAAAAGTATTTTTATCATGGCAAAAATTAGAGTTAATTTTGCCATGGCAAATTAAACGAAAACTTGCCATGTGAATAAAAGTATTTTTGCCATGGCAAAAATAGAGTAAATTTTGCCACTGCAAATTAAAATAAAACTTTCCATGTGAATAGAAGTATTTTTGCCATGGTAAAAATAGAGTAAATTTGCCATGGCAAATTAAACTAAAACTTGCCATGTGCATAAAAGTATTTTTGCCATGGAAAAAATTAGAGTAAATTTTGCCATGGCAAATTAAACTAAAACTTGCCATGTGAATAGAAGTTGGCAAAAATAGAGTACATTTTCCATGGTAAATTAAACTAAAATTTGCCATGTGCATAAAAGTATTTTTTGCAATGGCAAAAATAGAGTAAATTTTGCCATGGAAAATTAAACTAAGATTTTCCATGTGAATTCAAGTATTTTTGCCATAGAAAAATTGTGTAATTTTTGCTATGGGAATTTTCCAGTTTTTGATTTCCTAGTATGTGTGCAATTGCTAGCTTTTTGAATACTTGTGTCTTTTGGCGTACGCTGGACCTTTTTTAGACCACTTTCTTTAAACTGCATGTATTGACAAGTTGCTCGTGAATGAGGGGTTCGGGCCGGTGCGTTTCTGCACCGAACGATTCTGTTCGGTAGAGTGCTGTCCCAGATCCGAACGTTTCGTTCGGTCTGGCGCTTGCCCAGGCCGAACGTTCGGTCCTTATCGAGGTCCTTATTTTGTCTCCCCCGGTGAATTCAAGGGTGGGCCCACACTAACTAATCACCCCCCGAATTCAATTGTGGGACCAACACTAACTAATCTATCACCCTTGAATTCACACGAATTAACCATGCCCGTACAATTGATATGAGTTTTTACTAGACCTTTGTGCGTGCCTTCCTGCCGTCGTCGGGTGACATCATTCGGATGTTGTTGGGTCATGCTGCTAGATATATTGGTGGATACGCCATTATCTCTCCCGTTGCAACGCACGCACGGGCATATGTGCTAGTGGTAGTTAAAGGAAACATATACACACGCAAGCCTTGCCGCGGTACCACAGGGAAGGCCCAGCCGGAAAAATTAGAGTGGCCATGGATTAAGGATAACACAAGCGGTCTGCAACCCTGGATGCCAAACGAAAATCTTATGTCTCAGTTTGGCAACACATTTCCATAGCCACTGTAAAATTGTGCGAGCTTTCTTAGGCACCATTAAGCTTTATATATACTAGTCGTGAACCCGTGCATCGCACGGGCTAGTTACTAAATGTTGTCTTAGAATCTCAAATAATAGAACATGGTAATGTATGTGTACAACTACTTTGGCTGGACATACCATCTGAAACTAAAAGAATTGAGACATCAGAAATATGTTTGAGGGTGGATTTTCATATGTTGCGAAATTTCAGATTTTTGGGGATCATGTTTCATACGTGTTTTTTTAAGCCAGCTGTAGAACACCCAAGAGTAGCCACACCTTTTATTTGTGAGTGCTCGGCAAATGTTATTTGTGTGTGTCTGTGTTCACATGTGTGTGATAGCATGCTGTTGGATCTTTATAATGTCTCTATTTCCATCATATGACCAAAATAATTAGAAATCAGAAATTAATTTCATGCATGAACGGTCATCAATCAAGCATACATTTTTTTGCCTCCTTTCAAAAGCATGTGTAGTGGTCTAACACATTGCTTTTCTATATTTATGCAGCTATGGTTTCGAACATTTATGTGCACTAACTATCTTGGAATATTCACACAGTTGGCAGTGAGTCCTTTGTGAAATACTCCGTCCATATAGAAGTCAGTCACATTTTAAATATGTATTCAATCAAACTTCTGTTGAATCATATGTATAATAGACATGTATCATATGTCCCCAAAAATATTTCTAAAATCTTACAACAGTTGATATAGAGTGTTGACTATATTCATAAGAAACTTTCGCAGGCTAGGCACCATTCGTCAAGGGCTCTTCTAATCGTCGCCATAATATATATCCCATTTTAAACATATCCTTTCTTCTTAAAATGTTACTATTCATCTCTTGCTAATTTTTCTGGTGATAAGGTTAAGAAGATATTTGATTTGTTTTCTGTACTTGGTGGATCTTCTTCCAAAGAGTTAATAGTGCTCGACACATATGACCAACTTGCTTGGTTCAGAGTGTCACAGCCATATATGGTAGGGCAAGCCTGAGTCTGAACATCCTTTTAACTGGACAGATGCATAACAGGTGCCTGATGATCTCAAGCTAACACATATATAATGGACATAAATACTCGTCCGACCACCTTGACACTGAAGCCTTTGTGCACATCAAATATGATTCAAATGCAACCGCCAAAACTTGCAATCCAATTGATACGCCATAATAGTTGAATAAATTAAAATAAACTGAATACTTTTTTTAGTGAATTCAGCTGCGGTAATTCTTTATATTAATTAAGGGAGGAGATTAGATAACAATACGAAGTGGTCAGGATGACCATAGAGGCAGGATGGATTCTTCCGAAAAGAGAAAAGAAAAATAAACAAATAAGAACATTTGGACATACGGTTATAAGGGTGGCCCCCATGATCTCCATTATCACTTATCTTTAGGATCTTGCTAGGTCCATACAATATAATGTACAACGGTTTTGCCCCTCTTAGGCCGGCCGACTTCCAATCTTGGACGTCTGTCTTCAATCTTGACCCCTGAATAATTGTTAGTCCTTGGCTTTCTGGTGATAGTATTCATAGGCATGCATATTGAGAGGACATTTTCATCATGCAACCGCTTCTACCTATTTTTATGTATGTGGTGTATGTGGACAAATATAATTTACTAAGGGACCATGCAAAAGACCAAATTATGAACTTGTACTTCGTCTTGCAGCAAACATGATATCATCATGTACTGTGGTTGCCATTGGACGTGCAACCGAAGTCATAGTTTGTTGCGTGTGCCGTTGCGCATATGGATGTTGATGCCCTTTTGACAGGGGATCAAGGAGAGAAAGAAACAAAGAAGGTAAGGAAATAAATGGATAAGTAGTATGTATAGATGGTGTTGTAAACTCATAATTAAAACCAGCAATAAAGATCCTGTAGGGCTTGAACAGCTATGGCCTTACCTATGCGATCACATGCATCCACATATGCTTAGTTGCTTCCACATGTACCCATCGCCTAATATAGAACTGTTCCGTCCCTCTGGTCGACATGGCTGCTGATCCGATGACTGGTGAACGCCCAATGTAGCTCATCGGTTTACTTCTGTGCTGCCACAATCCACGTATCCTAGCCTGCTACTGAAAAAAATGGAATTAGTGTATAGTAATTAATTAGAAAAGCACACATGACTTAGATGATTTTTCCCCTGACTTTCGTATTATAAATTTATGAACTAAAGGGGTTGCGTCTTCAAGTGCTGATCCGGAAGCACCAGACTGATTTATTAATTCAGTCACATCAGTCTTCATGAATGTGCATCATGGATTAGATGGATTATTGTTGGGACAGCACCCATGTATAGGCGTGTGAAATATGAAGGCCGTATTTTCCAAAAAGAGATGAATGCACCGGTGAGCGAATCCTAGTAAGAAGAAACACTTATGTTCCAGATCAGTAAGAAGATATCTCGCTTCGTGTGACATAGTTATTCTAGAACAACGGCACAGTGACCGGTACCAGAGTGCCAGGATGGCAGGAGGGCAGCCAGACATCGGTCTCCGCAAGGTGGCGGCAACGAACGATCCGTTTTGCATTGACCTGCCGGTGGATAATGACCAGAAGGAGAGGGTCAAGAAGGGGATCAGACGCTGCAGGTGACCGAGCAACTTCTCAGGCCAACTACTAATCAATGAATGGTGTGGTTGAGCAACTCTAGTGATCTAAACGAAAGAGGAAAACACCAAAGCATGTTACATACCTCTGTTTGCTATGACAGATTTCCCCGATGGTGCAAAGGTGCTGCTTGTGGTGGGGCAAGGATCTTGACCACACCAAATCGAGACAACAATAGAAGTTGCAAGGAGAGAATCTAGTAGAAAGGCCCTGTATCACTAGCACAAAAACTCACAGGCCATGTCAATTAGATAATCAAAGAACCGAATTAACGAAATTGGTTAGAACAAAACAAACGGAGTTACTTGAGTACCAACGCATCTCCTTCAGATTGAAGGGCAAAAACACATGCATGAACGGTGGCGTGCCGCTGGATGGCGATGGTGGCTTGTCTTGTCAGCTTGTAGTTGAGGGAGGGCCGATCGAGCTGTGGACGGATGGAAGGTCAAGACCGCACAGGAACCAATTGCATGCTTAGATATTGGTTCAGCTTGTTCCTTTTAAATGGGGAGAGGAAGGGGTCGTGGAGGTATAGAACTATAGATTAGAAGAAGACGGGAGTTGTCTTTATCTTTTACAACCGTGAAAAGAGATCGTGGACCTGAGTTGTCTTTATCTTTTACAACCGAGAAAACAGATCGTGGACCTTTTTTTTATACAGAGAGAAAAGAGATCGTGGACTGTCGTAATAATTTGGTCCCACAAGATTAACGGCTCCTAATTACTAATTAACGTGGGAATTACTTGGGAGTCTGTAATTAGTATAGGTAGGTAAGGTATAGGTATAGGTATAGGTATAGATAGACTAGTCATCAGCCTGTGCATTCACACGGGCTTGTTTTCTAATCTGCAATGGGTTGAGTTGTAATCCTGCAAAACATTGGCCTGTTTTATGTCATTATTCATTTTATTAAGTCTAGAATTAATTGACTAGATATAATCGTAGGAAACATGGCTAGCAACGATGAAGGATAGGGTTCTGGTGATTGCGACACGTTTACCTGGCGGCAGATGAATTTTTGAGCCTTGCCGACGATCAACGAATGTTGTTGCTGGGCCGACCTGTCGCATCGGGGACTGATACCGACATGCAGACTGGCGATGAGACTGAGACCGGCGCCGAGACTAGCGGAGCTGGTCTAGAACCGAAAGCAAAGAAGCCACGACGCCCAAACCAGCTCATGACTACTAGACTGGTGGTCACGGAGATGGACGACAGTATTTTTCAGACAATAGCGCCCGAGGAAGCGCGATCGTGCTACGGCAATCAAGTAGGCTGCATCGTATGGACAACTGCCACGATCAACGATGGGAAACTACAGAAGATAGACAATATGAGGCCCTCCCTCCTAAAGAAGCTGCACCAGATACTGTTGTTCCCGGGCCGGAATGAAAAGGATTATAAAGATCCAAATAAGGACCCGGCAATGAAGAAGATAAACAAACACGCCATGACCAAGTTTAGCGACGCGTTGGGCGCCTCGAAAACAAGGTTGAAACATCGGATTGTCGACAAAAAGGAACCATACTCCGAGATTGTAAAGGATAATCCGACAATCACGGGAGAGCACTTTGAAAAATTCAAGGCGGCTTGCGAGGCCGAAGCTGTCAAAAAAAAGTCGAAGTACATGAAGGGGCTTCAACAAAGGAACATGGGGCGCCACCACCTCGGAAGCCGTGGTTACGGCGGGAAGAGGTCCATATGGGCCAAGGAGGACGCGAAACGCGAAAGTCTGGGCATCCCAGACCCCTTGGCGGACTTCACCGTCCCGCAGGAGCGTGACGTCCTCGGGGCACGGCACCATTGGGACTCAGTCAAGAAGGTTTTCAAGACAGACCTAATCACGACGGAGTTCATGAGACTGCTGGTAATTTTAGTTTCTGATCAATTCGACTGCACGTTTAGTCATATTTGTAAACGATCCTTGTTCCTTTTGTAGAGAGAGTAGCACAAGATTGCAGCCGAAAGCGACTCACCGTTTGAGGTGTTGGCGAGGCCCAAGTGGGACACTCCATTCAATCGGGCATTGACCATATTGAAAGGACTCCCGGTGGAGAATCGACCGTCGTATGGACGCGTGCACGGTGTCAAAGACGGCGCCACGTGGAAGAAGAAATATCGTGAGACCAGAGAGGAGAGAAAGGAAAGACGGAGGTTAACTGAAGAAAACATCAACCAGAAGGTTGAGATTGTGGTTGAGAAGAAATCATCTGAGACAGTCGCAACTGCGATAGCTGCCGCAAAACAGGTGGTTCCAGATATGTCTACTGTCTTGGTTCTGGCCGTTTTCAATTGGAGCACGCAAAATCCAGAAAAAAATGCAGTAGACTTTCCCCTTGCTGACTTCTTCGGGAGCAGCTCGACTAGCGTTGCACCAGCACCTGCACCTGCTTCGGCACCGGCTCCGACACCGGACGTGCTCAGCGGTGCTTCGTCTTTGGCTGAGCTCGACGCCCTCACGGTATCTGTCACACCGGCCCTCTTCAATAAATGTATAATCTCCCATTTTCGTTGCCTTTCGGATATCTCACATCGCAGAAATGTCTTTGCAGGCCAATGTAACCCCATGCACCATATTGTACAACATCCGATACCGTGAGGTGGACGTGGGGAAGGTGACGATAATGAAGCCGAAGGAACCATTGTTCCACGGCCGACCGATCCCCCCGGACATCTTCAAAGTTTCCGTGGCCAGTGTCAAACCAGGCCAGGAGAATTTGGCTCCTTCGGTACTAGGGGGAATGACGACGAGATCCCGCAGCGGCTTGGTGATTGCAATGGGTGGGTCCTATTGTGGCCAAAGAGTCTGCTTTGTTTGGAGACGGCCGGGAGCACACACACGAGCATGTAGTTAGGTATGAACATCAACACCCCACCTACGCAATTAGCGCCGGCTGTCGTGCTGGGTGATAGCGGACGGGGTGAGGAAGAGGCTCCATTTGTCGCTGGTGACACCGCCATAGATGAGGACGACAATGACACTCAACAGTATCTCAATACTGGCGCCTACTAAGGGTTTGAGCGTCATGAGTCGGTGCCTGAATTGCCGCCTCTGGAGGCTGAACATATTATAGACGACCTTCCGGTAGCAAAGAAGCCTAGGAATACACCGAGGAAAGCCAACAAAGCTGCTTCTATGATCCAGCCGCCTCAGCAGCCTCGGGTTCAAGGCCGTATAGATATCCCCGGAGCGGCAAAATGGCGTATCCCAGTGAACCAATCCTACCGAAAGCAGTGCTAGGGGCCAGATCTGACAATCTAACGAGACTTCATGACGACGTGTTGCGGATAGAGAAAGGCCTCATCGCCTCGAAAAATCCAGGATACCCTCTCTACGTGGTTAACGTACCGCGGCAATTGTCGTACGTCGACACATTCCCCTCAAAGAAGTTTTTCCTTCGATTCGATTAGATCTTCAACATGTTTCACTTAAAGAAGCTGGATTTTACGTTTGTCCGCCTTTATGCCTTGCACATGAACTACCTCATCGGGGTTGAGCAGATACCTCATATCTGTGTTGCTGACCCGTACTTCATGCACGAGGGCTTCTTGGGAGTCCGCGCAATGCACCGTGAATACGCGAGGAATACATCGTCAATTTCATGCTTGGAAATAAGGACAAGGAGGCGATTCTCGTGGCTTATCATCCCGTGTAAGTCATCTCCGCAGATATCCTTCCTTCGATTTCAATCATTCATTTGAACGATGGAGTGTAATTAATTTGAGGTGTACTTATTTTGCGCAGCGGCGGGCGCGCCGTCCTCATCATCCGCTACCCCCGATACTGTGGACTCATCGAAGAACATTAACAAAAAGGATTACACCCACATCAAGTCTGTTCTCGACAGTGCTATGTTTTACTACGATGCACGGGGTGGAGAGGTCAAGGACAAGAAGAAAAGGGACGGCAGGCCCATAAGACCCACTTCAGCTGCATCCAGCAACCGAGTGATTCTCTTGATGATGGATTCTATGTCCTACACCACATGATGGAGTACAGACGAGATCACCAGAACCTTTGCATGTCACCTAAATTCAGCGATGCCCATATTCTGCAATGGGCAAAGAACTTAGGAGATATCGAGGATCATCCACTTCAAGATGACTTATATCACTTCCAGTGCGAACTTGCCCAAATCATCATGAAGGAGGTCGTCGAAAAAACAGGTATGTTCTATGAAGAAGGACAAATGACGTGGGAAGACTTCCGAACACGCGTAGCCGCTCAGCGTCTCGACCTGAAGCCTTTCACTAAGCTCGGGCACTGTCTCCTTGACTTGGATGGATGGCACGACATGTTGGAGTGATTTTCGAAATATGACAATGTGTCCGTTTAGTTCATACTTTCTGTATGACGGAACTTTGAGTTATGCATGACGAAACATTATTTGTGATGTAATTAAACCGTCCTCCTCGACTAGCGAAGATCACTCTAGTTAGGGCATTTTGGGTACGATGAACTTTGTTATTTATACTTATGATATGTTGCTTCTATTTTTCCCAAGTCTGTCTCTTTCTGTTGCTCAATTATATATGTTGCATATCATCGACTCATGTGACGATGCAGGTGCATAGATCATCGATGGCGAAGAAGTGCTACGCCAGGAGTATACGACGAGTGGCCGGAGTGTCAGGCCCAAGTGTACCGGTTTCCGGTTTCCGAGCAACAACCAGTAGTTAGTTTAGGTTCACGCTAATGCGAGAGAGGGATACAAACTCATGTACTGCATAGTTCCGCTCTCACTCATAGTGATAGCTCTTCTCGCGTATATCATTGTTTAGATGGATGACGATGTAGTTGCAAGTAATCAGACTTGTATCGCTATTTTCGAGATGATGACGAGAGACCACTTTGTGATGGATGATGATTATGATGATGACATGATTTGATGAGACTATTTGTATGTATATGCTATGATTACATTTGTATGTGTATGATACGCTAAATATTATTGTATAAAGCCTGTTCAAATACAAAAGAAATATGCAGAAAAAACAGAAACTAATAAAACTAGCAGTAAAATTATTAATTAACAGGGGACGCACATGTCATACACTAATGTTAATTTAAGAGTTTTAATTGATTAAATGGTTAATTAGGGAATGTGGGTCCCGGTGTCAGTGGGTTAGTGGGGGTTCATTAGCCGGGGGTTAGGCCATTTAGGTCGGCGGTTTAACGTGAGCAGTGGTGGAGCCAACCGGGAGCTTCGGCGCGAGCGGAGCAGCGGGAAGAGGTGGTGGCCGCAGCGCAGTAGTAACGTAGCAGTAGAGCGGTGGCGAGGCACGGCGGCGAGCACCGGGACAGGGGCAGTTGGCGCCCCCGAAAGAGGGTGCGAGGGAGCATCGGGATCGCCGCAAGCGCGGGAAGGTAGGGCGGAAAAGGGGATCATGGCACGGGCGCGGGTAGGGTCGTGCGCGGAGCGGGGGCTGGTGCGGTGGTGGGCGTGCGCACGGCGAGGGGCACGACGGGCGGCGCGGTGAACGCGGTGGAAAGAGGAGGGAAACGGGGGCGTCTCACAGCGTTGCCGAGAAGGGGCTCAGCCTGGCTTGAGGAGGCGACGCAAGGTTCGGCGATGATGAGGTCTTCAGGCGGTCGTGGTGGCGCACGGTGATGGCACCGGTGAAGGGGGGCTTCGAGCTCATTGCTCGTTCACGATCCAGATCGGGTCGGGGAAGAGGAGCGAGAGGGGAGGTGAGCCCGAGACGGGCGGCGGGGAGGAGGCCTGGCGACGTCGGCGGGCGATCTGGCGATGTCGGCGGGCGATCCGGCGACGGCAACGAGATCAATGGGGGCAATACCCTGCCCGATCCAGATGGGATCAAGAGGTGGGGAGGCTGGCGAGGGGGTGTGGGGGAAGTGGGGCAATCGGGCTTGGGTTCGATGGGGAGTGGGGGCGTTAAGGGAGGCGGCGGGGCCAGCCTAGCTAGCCTAGTGGCCAGCTAGGCCGAGGCCCAGCAAGGGGTTGCCCCCTTTTGCTTTTATTTGTTTTGTCTTTCCTTTTCCGTTTTATCCTATTTTTCAATTTACTCTAATTTTGTAAATTATATAATTAGCATCTAAATTAGTTCTACTAAATATACCACTGCCACCAAAAGTTTGGTACCCAAATAATTTAGTTAGAAGGTTTTTACTATTTTAAAAGCATTTAAATAATAGTTTAAGCCACTGTTTTTTCATTTTAGAGTATTTAAACATTTGATTAAAGTGTGGTTTCTTCACCATAATTACTTATGCATTATTTGTCACCTCTCAAAGATTTTAGTTTTAATGTTTGAAAACTTTCTATGTTTGCCTTTATTTTAAATTTGAATTTGAACGGGATTGAATCATTGTGAGGTTAACAACAGTAATCGTGGTTTAGTGACATCATTAGCAGGGAATTGCTATAGCATAACTAGCCGGGCGTTACAAAAGCTAACCCTCAAACCGCTCACAACCATCCGGATATGGTTTTCCATCCAATACGGTGCTATATTCCCCAGGCCGGTATGGATGTGCATTTTTCCTGTAAACCAAAAACAAATTATGGGGCTTTGCGGGCATCTGTACCGCTGCCACGGTCGCTTCTTAGTCCCTTGGCCCACCAGAAATACCTCTCCCGCGCCCGCACCCCTTCACATGAGAAGCAATTAGCTTGCACTGCTCCAGAGCACTGGTACCTCATTCTTGCCGATTTGGAGTGGCCACGGTGAATATACTGATGTTGAGGAGAAGTACCAGCCACTAAAATCAATGTAATTGATTGATGAATTGAATGCTTCTCTGGAAATAATTGATCAGGGGCAAGCCAAGGATGTGGATAGTCCTTACTACTTTAATAATACTCAACTTGAAAGTCCAAGAAAATACTTCAATTTAATTCAAATTCCAGACTCATTTTGTTATCTTTAGACTAACTAGCCGGGTGGCCCGCCCAATGTGCGGACTAGAACTTTTATAGTCTTATCGTGAGTATGTATTAGTAGATTTGTCTATAGAAAAATGAAACAAAATGTGATCACTTTCACAAATAAATAAAGTACACTTCAGAACTGCTGTTTTTGAATCCTATAGTAAAATTATTATTTTTTACTTGTCCTAGTAGCTTGGAAATGCAGATTTCATACATTTATTAGCACGGAAATAGACAAACTATGATGAACTTCCTAATCTCTACATGTTGTACAAAATGTTGGATAACTAAAGGGATGCAATCCGATGCAAGGTGTAGAAAGGAGAAGAAAAAGAGCTTTCACATTTCAACATATTTAAATGTAGCGTGAGCTAAATTTTGTCGCAAATTGTGAATAACAACCTGAATTTAACACATGTACACTACCACAATGCATCTTGGTATTACATAAGAATTATGACCTATGAGAAAATAAACGTAGAACTATTAAAAGGATAACCAAAGAAGCTTTTCAGGTTTCAACGTATCTACAAACAGCTTTAGCTAATCTTTGTCAGATGATTGTATAAATAGTGTCAATAAGAAAATACAAAGAAATTCAGGAGGAAAAAAATTCAGGTTTAAAAACACCTGCTTGCTTTAGCTAAACCTTTAATGTAAAAGTGTAAAATCCATTATTTCGACCCCAACTTGTTCTTGAGCTGCTAAGGACATCCAATAATTAGCTCAACAACGTCAAACTTGAGGAGATTTACATCATCTATTAGATGGCACTGTTGGAAAAATGAGCAAATTACTATGAGATTTAATCCGAATAAATAGGAAATAGATCATGACAGCAATAGCAGAGATTAAACTAATCATGCGAACTAGCATAGTAGATGAACAGATCACATCTAGGGCACATACTAGAAATCTGAATTCTACCACGATCTCGAACAAGAAGGATAGAATAACATACGGTGCAGTAGGTGTAGCACCGCCGGCATTGACGTTGTCACCCATGTCGTCGAGGATGAGGTTGCCGAGGTCGGGGAAGAAGTCGTCGCTGCCAGCAGTCGTGCGAGTGCGCTCCCCGAAAACCTGATCACCCCTCTCCCGTATAGGATCACGAGAGGCGGGGTTCCGGAGGCCTGCTGTCCCTTCTCCCGGTGCACGCCGACAGGAGGGATGGAGAAAACTTGCTTGGCGGCGCAATGATCTGTAACGGTGGTGAGAAACCATTCGAAGCAGCGGCGGCTAGGGTAGACGTCTGCCTGACTATATAGTGTGGGCCGGGTAGGTCGTGGGAGTAAACCCCACGTCCGAGTCGTCACCATCCAAAAGAATCGAAAATGGTTCATTAATTAACGCGTCCATTAATTATTAATTAATGACTCATTAATTTTTCCGGAGCAGCAAAAATATAGACAACGTCCTCGGCTCGGCTCAGTCCCGCAACCCGCGGCGCGGCGCGGCGCGTTGTGACGAGGCGTGGCGAGCGAGGAGGAGGAGCGCGCGTATAGGTCTCCTCTTCTCATGCTCATACAAGTGGTAAAAGAGCTCACCTTATAAAGAGGTGCAACTCTGTCTCAACTTCCAGGGTGGGACTAAACTTTAGTCTCACTCACTCCACTCACATGTGTGCATGAATGAGCCAAGAGAATTACAGAATTTTACTTGGGCTTTGGGCCAAAGGCCTACTAGCAAAATTCCAACAGACACTACTCTAATTTGTAGTAACCTCTACGAACAGATCGTTCCAAAGTTATGCTATATCAGTCAATCCTTTTATTTCCTTGTCATGGCTAATCAATCAAGAAGATATAGAATGAATAAATCATTGTCCATTTCTAGAGAGTTCAAACTGAGCTTTGGTGGCGGACAACAGAAAGAACAAACAAAATTATATTTGTCCTACTAAGTTCGTTGTGAACTTTTACTGAACTAAGGTATACATATGAAATAAGAAAGAACCTAATTTAGGTGCAATTATCTCAAAAAGATCCAAACCAATGTAACATATATATTCGCATTCAGAAATTAATCTTCCATGACACCAATCAATCTTTGGATGGCATTTTTCTTCATAACACCAATCGGTACTCCCACCATTATTTACTCTTCGCTCACTCCTGCTTCATATTCCCTCGTCCAGAATCCAGCACCTCCGTCTGAGCCTCTTGTGTATACATGTGCAAGATGGTCACGTATATACCATGATGCACATCCCTGTTTGCAATGGAAGAAAGCTAAAGAGGTTAATTAAAATAACATCTTGGGAACAAATTCTATGGAGACAAGTCCATAGGTAGTGGTACTCTAGCCAGGAACCAATATTTTTTGTTCTCCAATGTAGTCCTTTCATGCTTGTTATCTGGATGTCATGTGATGAAAAATAGCCATGCACCGATCATACATGTTCTATCTGTTTGAGAATGCAACAAAGGTATATACGCACATGCAAGGGGTAGTACTTACATGAGAGCAATTTGAGAGAATCGATCAACACCTGCCTCAGTTGCTAGTTTCTGATGGCGTTGGGTAGGTTGCAGTGCGAACCAGGCTAGCGGTACTTCCAGCCCTGTGACGTCTTCGTTTCAGTTTTATCAATCCCTCAATTGGCGCCCATACCAAGAGAGAAGGGTGGGATGGTGCGATCGTAGAACATGACAAATTTTCCTATGTAGAACTTGCAGAGCAATTAGGTGGTCTGTTGTTTTTTACTTGCTCCTGTATTTAGTACGTGAACATGAAAGGCTAGGTTAAGTGTTGTCAGCATGAATTAACATAAAAAACTGGCGCTTAAAAGGATGTACCACTCAAGAATACAGAAACAATTTTGAAGTACAAACATAGTGGCCTATTTCCAAAGCATATGTGCCAGCAAACAGAGCTGGACTTCAGCACATCGATCAACTGGCCATAGCCAACCAATTGTAGGAGGTCCAGGAGCTGCAGTATAATGAGGCCCATACGTGCTGATGTGAGAAGGATCCTAAATCAGTTCCATATTTGCTGAAGAAGAAGCAGGTTAAGCTCCACGGTCTGAGCAGCAATATCCCTAGGCGAGTAGTGGCGCCACAAGGAGGGTGCTGGAGAGCATGGGAGCTCAAAGGAGAGGATGGCATGATGCGGCGGCAGTAGGCTAGCAAACCTCATGGGACGTGAGGATAGAATAGTACGTATAAGGTTAGGTTGCACTATTATTTTCTTCCCTAGAATTTATTCTGTGTAAGGGAGGCGGACACTTGATCTACTGATGTGTTTCAAGCCAAGGCTGTCGTGTACATGCGTGTATCTTGTCCTTTCTTCTTTTTTTCTTTTTTTTGTTCAGTTTTTTTAACTGAGGTATGTTTTCTGTTGTTGATTGATTGGTGATTAAGGGAGAATTGAAGCAGCACATGTTTCTACATACTGGCAATGGTGGGAATTTAGAGAAATTTACCTTTAAAGTAAATCCAACGGTTGTGATTTTCTGATTTACATAACTAAAGGCTAGATATTTCTAATTATTATGGAATTATCTAGCATATTTATCTTTTTTCTAGTTAGCCGATAACTCAGACGACTTGTCATTCAGACAAAGCCTTTGTATTAGGGAAACATTTCCAGCCGGCAGTCCGGCTGAGTCTTCGGCCGGACGCGCGCGCTTCGTTCGATTGCCCTGTATCCTGCGGCCCCCGCGTGCCCCTCGTTTGACTAATTGCCTGAGCCCACCACCAATCGTTTCTTTTTTTCTTTCTCCCGTTTCCTTTCTTCTTCCTCTTATTCCTTTCTCTTCTCTCTCCTGCACAGGAGGATGGCGAGGCGCATGTTGCTTGTGACAGATTTTTGGACTCCCCATGCTGCAGCCGCGTCCTGTGGAGCTATGACTCGAACGATTTTCATTGCCTCCTCTTCCCCTCGTTGCTGACGGTGCAGCAGTTGCCATGGATGCGCTCATAGACAACTTTTTTTATGGAGTGTTGCAACCAGCCCTGGGAGATGCTACATCCGGCGGCGAGGGATGTTACAACCGACAAGTTTTTTTTGTTGGAACCAACCAAAGGTTCTGTTGCTGATTTTTTGTTTGGCTGGAACCAGTGTCTTGTTTTGCTACTACCGGCGGCTTCATTTGCTACTACCGGCGACAACGTTTTTTTGCGACATAATTCATGAAGATGATGCAACCTCGACGACGGGCGACAACATTTTTTTGCTGCAAACAATGAAGTTTTTCGCTACCACCGGCTATAGGGTTTGTTACCACCATACACAGCGGACGGCCGGCGTTTTTCTTTTGTGTTTTGCTACAACCACGTCATTTTTTGCTGCAGTCGGCAACCACAGAAGCTACATCGGGTTAACATTTTTGCTACAATGACGATGGCGGGCTGTAGCGGTAAGCTTTTTTGCTGGAAGCGATAAACTTTTTTGCTACAATAGGTATCGTTTTTTGTTGGAACCAACAAGAGCCTCGGGAGGGCACACGGCGAGGTACAGCGCGACCACAACGACAGGTGCTGCTGCCGGCGGCCGGCGCTACCGGAGATGCGGCCATGTCCCCCGGAGCCGGAGCTGCAAGCCTGCAACCACGAGTGCATGTTGTGGCATGCATGAAGCCGATGAGAAACGCAGGCGGCGAGGGCGGCGACCGGCGGTGACCGACGGCGAGGGCGGCGACCAACGGCGAGGGTGGCGACCGGCGGCGGTTCTTCAAGGTTTTGCTACATCGGTCGTCCATGGCTAGTGTTGGCAGCGACGCTGCTTTGTTTTCCCCTCTGCTGTTTGGTTGAATCCGTTTAATTGGAAAGAAAACGATTCCAGATCTGACAGTTAAATGCAATCTAATCAGACGGCCGAGCTGTGTCCGGCCGAATTGATTGCGCCGGTGCGCCGGCGCAGATTAGTCGCCTTTGGATTATTACCATGATATATAATAATAAGAGGAAATTTAGGTTCATACTATAGCCAAACAATGTGCCAAATTAAAATTTAAACAGTGGGGATATTTGATCAGTAAATTAAATTTTAAATATAAATTATTAGGCACTAATATTAAGCATTAGAGGAGTATATCAGACATGGTCATGTAATGAGTTTCCGAAGTGTATACATACGTGATGTTCCTTTTTTTTTTCTATTTTCCAAGTGCATGAACGTACGTGTGTGTATTCTTTTTTTTTGTAAGATTTGACACATATCTTTCCTAGGACAACACGTTCCTTGTTTTTTTCTAACTTAACAGGTTTCTTGTTTTTTTTAACTTAACATGTTCCTTTTTTCTTTGAAGTCAACTTAACACGTTCCTTGTTTTTGTAAGGAAGAGTCCGACTTCTTCTTGACTATTTTCCCTGGGATGCATGCAATCTTTTTAACGTAAGTTTTTTTTTATGAGAAAACAAAGTGGCCTCCAGATGTATATATTTTCAACGGGGTGGAGCCAGGGAGCACGTACGTGAGAAAATCTCATCCTTTTCCCGTTTACATGTATGTGTTTTTCTTAGTTGGTGCATGTACGCGAGTTCTCTTTTTAAAGAGGCCCACCATTTACCAAATATATTTTCTTTAACATATGTGCGTTCGGATGTGTCACGTACAGTCGTTGGAGGCCCAGAGCATTATATATGTTACATAAATCTAACGGTCAAGATAATTCTATTTGTTAAGATTTACAGGATTGAGGGCTAGTAATTTCTAATTAACGTGCAATTTTCTAGCATATTTACCTTGCTCCTGGTTCACCTTATATTACTTTTAATATATAAATAGATGCAACATAAATATGTAGACAAGACCTGTGTTTGTCTTTTATTCCCAAGTTTGAACTAGTATAGTTTGGGTTCTTACATGATAGTGCATGTCACATTATTTTTTCACCGCTACAACGACCAAACCATGGACTGAGAAAACGGTGTTTCATATATCTAGTATTAGAGTTATTTTCTTCTCAGTTAGTACCGAAGATGCCAAATGGCGCGATGGTGCAATATGGAGGGATGTAGACATTGCACATTGCAGGTAGCGTCTGTAGCGCTAGGTTCCTTATTTCCTCGAACTGGGGCAGTTGTTGAGGCTGGACAGAGCCCTGGGCCTGTGGGTTTTGCTGAGATGGCCGGAAGGAGCCCTGGCCTAATGGATATTGTTGCAGAGGCTGTTGGAAGGAGACCTGGCTCGATGGTTGTTGTTGTTGTTTTTGTTGTTGATGCAGAATAATAGCATGAACAACATTGTGGATGGCCTGGCACTGCGACTGCTCAGGGATCTGCCATAGGTGCTGACAACACAATTCTTGCAACAGCTGGTAAGTACTTTGTTGCAAAACTTGTGATCTTCCATGCGCTATGTTGTGTTGCTGCAATACAACATCCATGCATGGAATCAGTTGTTGTTGTAAAATTTGTTGAAGGATTTGCTGTTGTTGTTGTTGTTGTTGTTGTTGTTGTTGTTGTTGTTGTTGTTGTTGTTGTTGTTGTTGCTGCTGCTGCTGTGAAATTGGTTGTTGTGGTTGCGAATACTGTGGTTGCGGTTGTGGATATGGTTGTTGTGGTCGAAATGGTTGTGGCTGCGAATATGGTAGTTGCGGCTGCGGAAATGGTTGCAGCTGCAGATATGGTTGTTGTGATGGAAATGGTTGCGGCTGTGGATATGATTGTTGTGGTGGAAATGGTTGTTGCTGCCCTAGAAATTGTTGTTGTTGTACCAATGGAACTTGCTCTTGTGGCTGTTGCTGAGATGGATTTTGTGGCTGCAATTGTGGCACTGGAACTCTAACTGCAGTTGTGGCAGTGGTCGCCACGATTGCAAGGAGGGCAAGGATGAGAAAGGTCTTCATGGTGGATTTGGTATTGACCACAACTTGCTTGGCTTAAATGATGCGCTCTACTTATGAGAATGATGGATGAGGAAGGATGATCGTCATGCTATGGGGCTATTTATGGCTGCCATGGAATGATCTCTTTCACAATTGGCATTTGTTTGTGTGGAAAGTGCTTGGATGCTTCTCAAAATCATCATTTGGTATGTTCTGTTTGGTGGCACTACTTACAAGTGTATTCTTGGACTAGTCATTAAAGTTCCTTGTTGTTGCACTATCATTCCACCACCAAAAAGGTGTGATAACATGCATGACTCATCTTATTCACTTTACAGCTCAAACACTAATCTAGATTGCCTATTTTTCTGAAACTAAGTTTGTAATTTTCTGCAAATTGTTACGCATAAACTAGATAAGCATGGCTGTCACGGTACTTAGTTTGTAATCTTGTGTGGTCTGTTAAGATAGATAAGACTAGTAATGTAACTTGCTTTGGTAGGCCATGACTCATCAAATTCCTTTTACATGTCAAGTGTTATAGTGTTCTAGAAGTTATTAGCAAGGATAAATTTTGTAATGTTCTACAAGTTGTTACGTGTAAACTAGATAAGCTTGACTTGCACACAAAAAAGATTGTAATCACTAGTCATCTACCCATGCAACTGCACGGCCTAGCTATTATAGGGGTACATATTTATTAATAAATATTTATATGTAAAATTCAAGCGCTTAAATTACAGATATCATACATCTGAACATATGCTAAGTTATTCAAACAATTATAGTACAATATAAGCACATATATTATAAACTTCATTATATGGAAGAGTGCCTCTACTTCCCATATATATAAAAAAATATGAACATCTACAATACCAAAACTATATAGTATGGAAATACATTTCATGACGCATCTGGTAATATTGATTTCATATTGTGAATGTTGATATTTTTTTATTATAAAGTTAGTTAAAATTTACAAATCTTGACTTTGACCAAACTTTATATGCAGACCAAAAATAAATGGAGAGAGTATCTTGGGGTCTCTGCCACGTCACGTTTCTCATACATTCAGTACGAGTGTCGCCCCGAACGAGTGGAGACTGCATCGTCACCTTATCCTTTCCCTGCAGGCTCAAGTCTTCTTCTTCCCAATCTTTCATTTCTAATCAAAGGATAGTGAGGCGAGCTGGCCGGGCTGCTCTTCGTCGAGGACGTCGTCATCTACTTCCGCGCGCCAATGGCCAACTCTCGCCGGAATTCACCCTGTGCCCATGTACAACCGCCTTCCAGAAGCCATCCGAGCGGCGGCCCCACAACGCTCGCGCGGAGGTCCCAACTTAGGAGGTGGACGAGGCTGTGCAGCTCGCGGCTAAGCTGCTCTTCACCGGGGTCGCCGTCGTCTCCATGCGCCACACGGGAAGGAAGTTGGTCACCGAGTTCCCGGGGATTCGCCGCGCACCCAGGTACTCCGCCGCCTCCCCAGTAGCTGTTTGAGAGGCGGCCCGCACGCGCGAAAGTGTGTCCCGATTTTCAGACCCCCCAGCACTGATGTGGTCTCCCTTACCCATGTTGCAGCGACTGTGCTGTCGCATCAGGGACTAATACCGACATGCAGACCGGCGATGAGACTGAGACCGGCGCCGAGACTAGCGGAGCTGGTCAAGAACCGAAAGCAAAGAGGCCACGGCGCCCAAACCAGCTCATGAGTACTAGACTGGTGGTCACGGAGATGGACGACGGTATTTTTGAGACAATAGCGCCCCCGGAAGCGCGATTGTGCTAAGGCAATCAAATAGGTTGCATCATACGGACAACTGCCACGATCAACGATGGGAAACTACAAAAGATAGATAATATGAGGCCCTCCCTCCTAAAGAAGCTGCACCAGATATTCTTGTTCCCGGACCGCAATGAAAAGGATAATAAAGATCCAGATAAGGACCTGGCAATGAAGAAGATAAACAAACACACCATCACCAAGTTTAGCGACGCGTTGGCCGCCTGGAAAACAAGGTTGAAACATCGGATCGTCGACAAAAAGGATCCCTTGCTACCTCTTGAGCACTGCGTTGGTTTTCCCCGAAGAGGAAGGGATGATGCAGCAAAGTAGCGTAAGTATTTCCCTCAGATTTTGAGAACCAAGGTATCAATCCAGTAGGAGGCTACAATACAATACAATACAATACGTGCCTTGCTGCCCCTACTGTCACTGGGAAAGGACACCGCAAGATTGAACCCAAAGCTAAGCACTTCTCCCATTGCAAGAAAGACCAATCTAGTAGGCCAAACCAAATTGATAATTTGAAGAGACTGGCAAAGATAACCAATCATACATAAAAGAATTCAGAGAAGATTCAAATATTATTCATAGATAGACTTGCTCATAAACCCACAATTCATCGGTCTCAACAAACACACCGCAAAAAGAAGATTACATCGAATAGTTCTCCACAAGAGAGGGGGAGAACATTGTATTGAGTTCCAAAAAGAGAGAAGAAGCCATCTAGCTAATAACTATGGAACCGTAGTTCTGAGGTGAACTACTCACACTTCATCGGAGAGGCTATGGTGTTGATGTAGAAGCCCTCCATGATCGATGCCCCCTCTGGCGGAGCTCCGGAACAGGCCCCAAGATGGGTTCTCGTGGATACGGAAAGTTGCGGAGGTGGAATTAGGGTTTTCGCTCCGTATATGATCGTTTGGGGGTACGTAGGTGTTGGAAATATGCCCTAGAGGCAATAATAAAATGGTTATTATTATATTTATTTGTTCATGATAATTGTCTATTGTTCATGCTATAATTGTGTTATCCGGAAATCGTAATACATGTGTGAATACATAGACCACAACACGTCCCTAGTGAGCCTCTAGTTGACTAGCTCGTTGATCAAAAGATAGTCATGGTTTCCTGACTATGGACATTGGATATCATTGATAACGGGATCACATCATTAGGAGAATGATCTGATGGACAAGACCCAATCCTAAGCATAGATCAAAGGTCGTGTAGTTCGTTTGCTGTAGCTTTTCCGAATGTCAAGTATCATTTCCTTAGACCATGAGATTGTGCAACTCCCGGATACCGTAGGAGTGCCTTGGGTGTGCCATACGTCACAACGTAACTGGGTGACTATAAAGGTACATTACAGGTATCTCCGAAAGTGTTTGTTGGGTTGGCATGAATCGAGACTGGGATTTGTCACTCCGTATGATGGAGAGGTATCTCTGCGCCCACTCGGTAATGCATCATCATAATGAGCTCAATGTGACCAAGTGGTTGATCATGGGATCATGCATTACGGTACGAGTAAAGTGACTTGCCGGTAACGAGATTGAACGAGGTATTGGGATACCGACAATCGAGTCTCGGGCAAGTAACGTACTGATTGACAAAGGGAATTGTATACGGATTGATTGAATGCTCGACATCGTGGTTCATCCGATGAGATCATCGTGGAGCATGTGGGAGCCAACATGGGTATCCAGATCCCGCTGTTGGTTATTGACCGGAGAGGCGTCTCGGTCATGTCTGCATGTCTCCCGAACCCGTAGGGTCTACACACTTAAGGTTCGGTGACGCTAGGGTTGTAGAGATATTAGTATGCAGTAACCCGAAAGTTGTTCGGAGTCCCGGATGAGATCCCGGACGTCACGAGGAGTTCCGGAATGGTCCGGAGGTAAAGATTTATATATAGGAAGTACAGTTTCGTCCATCGGGAAGGTTTCGGGGGTCACCGGTATTGTACCGAGACCACCGGAAGGGTCCCGGGGGTCCACCGGGTGGGGCCACCCATCCCGGAGGGCCCCATGGACTGAATTGGGAGGGGAACCAGCCCCTAGTGGGCTGGTGCGCCCCCCCTTGGGCCTCCCCTGCGCCTAGGGTTGGGAAACCCTAGGGGTGGGGGCGCCCCCCCACTTGGCTTGGGGGGGAAGCCACCCCTTGGCCTTCGCCCCCCCTGGAGATCCATCTCCTAGGGCCGGTGCCCCCCAAGGCCCCTATATAAATAGGGGGGAGGGAGGTCAGCCGCACCCTTGCTTTGGTGCCTCCCTCTCCCTCCGTAACACCTCTCCTCCCCGCTTGCGCTTGGCGATGCCCTGCCGGGATCCTGCTGCATCCACCACCACGCCGTCGTGCTGCTGGATCTTCATCAACCTCTCCTTCCCCCTTGCTGGATCAAGAAGGAGGAGACGTCTTCCCAACCGTACGTGTGTTGAACACGAAGGTGCAGTCCGTTCGGCACTTGGTCATCGGTGATTTGGATCACGACGAGTACGACTCCATCAACCCCGTTCTCTTGAACGCTTCCGCGCGCGATCTACAAGGGTATGTAGATGCACTCCTCTCTCCCTCGTTGCTAGATGACTCCATAGATTGATCTTGGTGATGCGTAGAAAATATTAAAATTCTGCTACAATCCCCAATAGTGGCATCATGAGCCAGGTCTATGCGTAGTTTCTATGCACGAGTAGAACACAAAGCAGTTGTGGGCGTGGATATTGTCAATTTGCTTGCCGTTACTAGTCTTATCTTGATTCGGCGGCATCGTGGGATGAAGCGGCCCAGACCGACCTTGCACGTACGCTTACGTGAGACTGGTTCCACCGATTGACATGCACTAGTTGCATAAGGTGGCTGGCGTGTGTCTGTCCCTCCCACTTTAGTCGGATCGGATTCGATGAAAAGGGTCCTTATGAAGGGTAAATAGAAATTGTCATATCACGTTGTGGTTTTGTCGTAGGTAAGACACGTTCTTGCTAGAAACCTATAGCAGCCACGTAAAAACTTGCAACAACAATTAGAGGACGTCTAACTTGTTTTTGCAGCATGTGCCGTGTGATGTGATATGGCCAAAAGGATGTGATGAATGATATATGTGATGTATGAGATTGATCATGTTCTTGTAATAGGAATCACGACTTGCATGTCGATGAGTATGACAACCGGCAGGAGCCATAGGAGTTGTCTCATTTATTTATGACCTGCGTGTCAACAAAAACGTCATGTAATTACTTTACTTTATTGCTAAAGCATTAGCCATAGTAGTAGAAGTAATAGATGACGAGACAACTTCAAGAAGACACGATGATGGAGATCATGGTGTCATGCCGGTGACAACGATGATCATGGAGCCCCGAAGATGGAGATCAAAAGGAGCAAATGATATTGGCCATATCATGTCACTATTTGATTGCATGTGATGTTTATCATGTTTTACATCTTATTTGCTTAGAACGACGGTAGCTTAAATAAGATGATCCCTCGAAATAATTTCAAGAAAGTGTTCCCCCTAACTGTGCACTGTTGCGAAGGTTCGTTGTTTTGAAGCACCACGTGATGATCGGGTGTGATAGATTCTAACGTTCGAATACAACGGGTGTAAGCCAGATTTACACACGCAATACACTTAGGTTTACTTGACGAGACTAGCATGTACATACATGGCCTCGGAACACAGAAGACCGAAAGGTCGAGCATGAGTCGTATAGAAGATACGATCAACATGAAGATGTTCACTGATGTTGACTAGTCCGTCTCACGTGATGATCGGACACAGCCTAGTTAACTCGGATCATGTTTCACTTAGATGACTGGAGGGATGTCTATCTGAGTGCGAGTTCATTGTTTAATTTGATTAGATGAACTTAATTATCATGAACTTAGTCCAAAATCTTTACAATATGTCTTGTAGATCAAATGGCCCACATTGTCCTCAATTTCAATGCGTTCCTAGAGAAAACCAAGATGAAAGACGATGGCAGCAACTATACGGACTGGGTCCGGAGCCTGAGGATCATCCTCATAGCTGCCAAGAAAGATTATGTCCTAGAAGCACCGCTAGGTGACGCACCTGTCCCAGAGAACCAAGACATTATGAACGCTTGGCAGTTACGTGCTGATGATTACTCCCTCGTTCAGTGCGGCATGCTTTACAGCTTAGAACCGGGGCTCCAAAAGCGATTTGAGAGACACGGAGCATATGAGATGTTCGAAGAGCTGAAAATGGTTTTTCAAGCTCATGCTCGGGTCGAGAGATATGAAGTCTCCGACAAGTTCTTCAGCTGTAAGATGGAGGAAAATAGTTCTGTGAGTGAGCACATACTGAAAATGTCTGGGTTGCATAACCGCTTGACTCAGCTGGGAGTTAATCTCCCGAATGACGCGGTCATTGACAGAATCATTCAGTTGCTTCCACCGAGCTACAAGAGCTTTGTGATCAACTTCAATATGCAGGGGATGGAAAAGACCATTCCTGAGGTATGTTCAATGCTGAAATCAGTAGAGGTGGAAATCAAAAAGGAACATCAAGTGTTGATGGTGAATAAAACCACTAAGTTCAAGAAAGGCAAGGGTAAGAAGAATTCAAGAAGGACGGCAAGGGAGTTGCCGCGCCCGGTAAGAAAGTTACCGGGAAGAAGCCAAAGAATGTACCCAAGCCCGAGACTGAGTGTTTTTATTGCAAGGGAAGTGGTCACTGAAAGCGGAACTGCCCCAAATACTTAGCGGACAAGAAGGCCGGCAACACTAAAGGTATATGTGATATACATGTAATTGATGTGTACCTTACCAGTACTCGTAGTAGCTCCTGGGTATTTGATACCGGTGCGGTTGCTCACATTTGTAACTCAAAGCAGGAGCTGCGGAATAAATGGAGACTGGCGAAGGACGAGGTGACGATGCGCGTCGGGAATGGTTCCAAGGTCAATGTGATCGCCGTTGGCACGCTGCCTCTACATTTGCCTACGGGATTAGTTTCAAACCTCAATAATTGTTATTTAGTGCCAGCTTTGAGCATGAACATTGTATCAGGATCTCGTTTAATTCGAGATGGTTACTCATTTAAATCCGAGAATAATGGTTGTTCTATTTATATGAGAGATATGTTTTATGGTCACGCTCCGTTGGTGAATGGTTTATTCTTAATGAATCTCGAGCATAATGTTACACATATTCATAGTGTGAATACCAAAAGATGTAAGGTTGATAATGATAGCCCCACATACTTGTGGCACTGCCGCCTTGGTCACATAGGTGTCAAACGCATGAAGAAGCTCTATGCAGATGGACTTTTAGAGTCTCTTGATTACGAATCATTTGACACGTGCGAACCATGCCTCATGGGTAAAATGACCAAGACTCCATTCTCAGGAATAATGGAGCGAGCAACCAACTTATTGGAAATCATACATACTGATGTGTACGGTCCAATGAGTGTTGAGGCTCGTGGTGGCTATCGTTATGTTCTCACCCTCACTGATGACTTGAGAAGATATGGGTATGTCTACTTAATGAAACACAAGTATGAGACCTTTGAAAAGTTCAAGGAATTTCAGAGTGAGGCTGAGAATCAACGTGACAGGCAAATCAAGTTCTTGCGATCAGATCGTGGGAGAGAATACTTGAGTCACGAATTTGGCACACACTTAAGAAAATGTGGAATAGTTTCACAAGTCACGCCGCCTGGAACACCTCAGCGTAATGGTGTGTCCGAACGTCGTAATCGCACTCTATTAGATATGGTGCGATCTATGATGTCTCTTACTGATTTACCAGTGTCATTTTGGGGCTATGCTTTAGAGACTGCCACATTCAATTTAAATAGGGCTCCGTCGAAATCCGTTGAGACGACACCGTATGAATTATGGTTTGGGAAGACACCTAAGATGTCGTTACTAAAAGTTTGGGGATGCGATGCTTATGTCAGGAAACTTCAACCTGAAAAGCTCGAACCCAAATCGGAAAAATGCGTCTTCATAGGATACCCTAAAGAAACTATTGGGTATGCCTTCTACCTCAGATCCGAAGGCAAGATCTTTGTTGCCAAGAATGGGTCCTTTCTAGAGAAAGAGTTTCTCTCGAAAGAAATAAGTGGGAGGAAAGTAGAACTTGATGAAGTATTACCTCTTGAACCGGTAAGTGGCGCAGCTCAAGAAAATGTTCCTAAGGTGCCTGCACCGACTAGAGAGGAAGTTGATGATGATGATGATCATGAAACTTCAGATCAAGTTGCTACTGAACTTCGTAGGTCCACGGGGACACGTTCCGCACCAGAGTGGTACGGCAACCCTGTTAGACAACGGTGAACCTTCGAACTATGAAGAAGCGATGGCGGGCCCGGATTCCGACAAATGGCTGGAAGCCATGAAATCCGAGATAAGATCCATGTATGAAAACGAAGTATGGACTTTGACTGACTTGCCCGATGATCGGCGAGCCATAGAAAATAAATGGATCTTTAAGAAGAAGACAGACGCGGATGGTAATGTGACCATCTATAAAGCTCGGCTTGTTGCTAAGGGTTATCGGCAAGTTCAAGGGGTTGACTACGATGAGACTTTCTCACCCGTAGCAAAGCTGAAGTCCGTCCGGATCATGTTAGCACTTGCCGCGTTCTATGATTATGAGATATGGCAAATGGACGTCAAAACAGCATTCCTTAATGGTTTCCTTAAGGAAGAATTGTATATGATGCAGCCAGAAGGTTTTGTCGATCCTAAGAATGCTGACAAGGTGTACAAGCTCCAACGCTCGATTTATGGGCTGGTGCAAGCATCTCGGAGTTGGAACATTCATTCTGATGAGATGATCAAAGCGTTTGGGTTTACGCAGACTTATGGAGAAGCCTGCATTTACAAGAAAGTGAGTGGGAGCTCTGTAGCATTTCTCATATTGGATGTGGATGACATATTGTTGATGGGAAATGATATAGAATTCTTGGAAAGCATAAAGGCCTACTTGAACAAGTGTTTTTCAATGAAGGATCTTGGAGAAGCTACTTATATATTAGGCATCAAGATCTATAGAGATAGATCGAGACGCCTCATTGGTCTTTCACAGAGTATGTACCTTGACAAGATATTGAAGAAGTTCAAAATGGATCTGTCAAAGAAGGGGTTCTTGCCTGTATTGCAAGGTACAAGATTGAGCACAGCTCAATGCACGACCACGTCAAAAGATAGAGAAAATATGAGTGTCGTCCCCTATGCCTCGGCCATAGGGTCTATCATGTACGCTATGCTGTGTACCAGACCTGATGTAAACCTTGCCGTAAGTTTGGTAGGAAGGTACCAAAGTAATCCCGGCATGGAACACTAGACAGCGGTCAAGAATATCCTGAAGTAGCTGAAAAGGACTAAGGATATGTTTCTCGTTTATGGAGGTGACGAAGAGCTCGTCGTAAAGGGTTACGTCGATGCTAGCTTCGACACAGATCAGGATGACTCTAAGTCGGAAACTGGATACGTCTATATTTTGAATGATGGGGCAGTAAGCTGGTGGAGTTGCAAGCAAAGCGTTGTGGTGGGATCTACATGTGAAGCGGAGTACATGTCAGCCTTGGAGGCAGCACAAGAAGCAGTCTGGGTGAATGAGTTCATTACCGACCTAGGAGTCATACCCAATGCACCGGGCCCGATGACTCTATTCTGTGACAACACTAGAGCTATTGCACTTGCCAAGGAGCCCAGGTTTTACAGGAAGACCAGGCATATCAAGCGTCGCTTCAACTCAATTCGTGAAAGTGTTCAAAATGGAGACATAGAGATTTGTAAAGTACATACGGACCTGAATGTGGCAGATCCTTGACTAAACCTCTCCCTAGAGCAAAACATGATCAACACCAGAACTGCATGGGTGTTCGATTCATCACAATGCAGCTAGACTATTGACTCTAGTGCAAGTGGGAGACTGTTGGAAATATGCCCTAGAGGCAATAATAAAATGGTTATGATTATATTTCTTTGTTCATGATAATTGTCTATTGTTCATGCTATAATTGTGTTATCCGGAAATCGTAATACATGTGTGAATACATAGACCACAACACGTCCCTAGTGAGCCTCTAGTTGACTAGCTTGTTGATCAAAAGATAGTCATGGTTTCCTGACTATGGACATTGGATGTCATTGATAACGGGATCACATCATTAGGAGAATGATGTGATGGACAAGACCCAATCCTAAGCATAGCTCAAAGATCGTGTAGTTTGCCTGTTGTAGCTTTTCCGAATGTCAAGTACCATAGGACTGCATTGGGTGTGCCAAATGTCACAACGTAACTGGGTGACTATAAAGGTATATTACAGGTATCTTCGAAAGTGTCTGTTGGGTTGGCACGAATCGAGACTGGGATTTGTCACTCCGTATGACGGAGAGGTATCTCTGGGCCCACTCGGTAATGCATCATCATAATGAGCTCATTGTGACCAAGTGGTTGATCACGGGTTCATGCATTATGGTACGAGTAAAGTGACTTGCCGGTAACGAGATTGAACGAGGTATTGGGATACTGACGATCGAGTCTCGGGCAAGTAACGTACCGATTGACAAAGGGAATTGTATACGGATAGATTGAATCCTCGACATTGTGGTTCATCCGATGAGATCATCGTGGAGCATGTGGGAGCCAACATGGGTATCCGGATCCCGCTGTTGGTTATTCACCGGAGAGGCGTCTCGGTCATGTCTGTATGTCTCCCGAACCCGTAGGGTCTACACACTTAAGGCTCGGTGACGCTAGGGTTGTAGAGATATTAGTAAGCAGTAACCTGAAAGTTGTTCGGAGTCCCGGATGAGATCCCGGACGTCACGAGGAGTTCCGGAATGGTTCGGAGGTAAAGATTTATATATAGGAAGTACAGTTTCGGCCATCGGGAAGGTTTCGGGGGTCACCGGTATTGTACCGGGACCACCGGAAGGGTCCCGCGGTCCACCGGGTGGGGCCACCCATCTCGGAGGGCCCCATGGGCTGAATTGGGAGCGGAACCAGCCCCTAGTGGGCTGGTGCGCCCCCCCTTGGGCCTCCCCTGCGCCTAGGGTTGGGAAACCCTAGGGGTGGGGGCGCCCCCCACTTGGCTTGGGGGGAAGCCACCCCTTGGAGTTCGCCCCCCTTGGAGATCCATCTCCTAGGGCCGGAGCCCCCCCAAGGCCCCTATATAAAGAGGGGGGGAGGGACGGCAGCCGCACCCTTGCTCTTGGCGCCTCCCTCTCCCTCCGTAACACCTCTCCTCCCCGCTTGCGCTTGGCGAAGCCCTGCCGGGATCCTGCTGCATCCACCACCACGCCGTCGTGCTGCTGGATCTTCATCAACATCTCCTTCCCCCTTGCTGGATCAAGAAGGAGGAGACGTCTTCCCAACCGTACGTGTGTTGAACAGGGAGGTGCTGTTAGTTCGGCACTTGGTCATCGGTGATTTGGATCACGACGAGTACGACTCCATCAAACCCGTTCTCTTGAACGCTTCCGCGCGCGATCTACAAGGGTACGTAGATGCACTCCTCTCTCCCTCGTTGCTAGATGACTCCATAGATTGATCTTGGTATGCGTAGAAAATTTTAAAATTCTGCTACGTTCCCCAACAGTAGGTATATATAGGAGGAAGGCGTACGTCGGTGGAGCAACAGGGGGGCCCACGAGGGTGGAGGGCGCGCCAGGGGGTAGGCACGCCCCCTACCTCGTGGCCTCCTCTTTTATGTCTTGACGGAGGGTCCAAGTCTCCTAGGTCTTGTTCGTTGAGAAAATCACGTTCCCGAAGGTTTCATTCCGTTTGGACTCCTTTTGATATTCCTTTTCTTCGAAACCCTAAAACAGGCAAAAAACAACAATTCTGGGCTGGGCCTCCGGTTAATAGGTTAGTCCCAAAAATAATATAAAAGTGGATAATAAAGCCCAATATTGTCCAAAACAGTAGGTAATATAGCATGGAGCAATCAAAAATTATAGATACGTTGGAGACGTATCAAGCATCCCCAAGCTTAATTCCTGCTCGTCCTCGAGTAGGTAAATGATAAAAACAGAATTTTTGATGCGGAGTGCTACTTGGCATGATTTTAATGTAATTCTTCTTAATAGTGGTATGAATATTCAGATCTGAAAGATTCAAGACAAAAGTTCATATTGACATAAAATAATAATACTTCAAGCATACTAACTGAGCAATTATGTCTTCTCAAAATAACATGGCCAAAGAAAGTTCATCCCTACAAAATCATATAGTTTAGTCATGCTTCATTTTCGTCACACAAGAATGCTCTCATCATGCACAACCCCGATGACAAGCCAAGCAATTATTTCATACTTTAGTGATCTCAAACCTATAAACTTTCACGCAATATATGATTGCAAGCCATGGACATGACACTATGGGTGGAACAGAATATAATGAGTGGGGTTATGTGGAGAAGACAAAAAGGAGAAAGTGGGTGTGCATCCAACTTGCTTGCTCACGAAGACCTAGGGCACTTGAGGAGGCCCATTGTTGGAATATACAAGCCAAGTTCTATAATGAAAAATTCCCACTAGTATATGAAAGTGACAAATCAAGAGACTCTCTATCTTGAAGATTACGGTGCTACTTTGAAGCACAAGTGTGGAAAAAAAAAGGATAGTAGCATTGCCCCCCTTTTATATATTTTTTTATTTGGCCTTTTTTTGGCCCTTCCTTTTTTTTCTTTTTGGGGCCATCCTCTATTAATGATGATCATCACACTTCTATTTATTTACAACTCAATAATTACTACTCGATACTAGAACAAAGTATGACTCTATATGAATGCCTCCGGCGGTGTACCGGGGCATGCAATGGACCAAGAGTGACATGTATGAAAGAGTTATGAACGGTGGCTTTGCCACAAATACTATGTCAACTACATGATTATGCTAAGCAATATGACAATGATGAATGTGTCATGATGAACGGAATGGTGGAAAGTTGCATGGCAATATATGCCGGAATGGCTATGGAAATGCCATAATAGGTAGGTATGGTGACTGTTTTGAGGAAGATATAAGGAGGTTTATGTGTGAAAGAGCGTATCATATCACGGGGTTTGGATGCACTGGCGAAGTTTGCTCCAACTCTCAATGTGGGAAACGGCAATGCACGGTACCGAAGAGGCTAGCAAGGATGGAAGGGTGAGAGTGCGTATAATGCATGGACTCAACATTAGTCATAAAGAACTCACATACTTACTGCAAAAATCTACAAGTCAGCAAAAACCTTGGTACTATGCGCATGCTCCTAGAGGGATAGATTGGTAGGAAAAGACCATCGCTCGTCCCCGACCGCCACTCACAAGGAAGACAATCAAATAACACCTCATGTTTCAAATTTGTTACACAATGTTTACCATACGTGCGTGCTACGGGACATGCAAACTTCAACATAAGTATTTCTCAATTTCACAACTACTCAACTAGCACGACTTTGATATTATTACCTCCATATCTCAAAACAATCATCAAGCATCAAACTTCTCTTAGTATTCAAAACACTCTTAAGAAAATTTTACTAACTTTGAATACCTAGCATATTAGGATTTTAAGAAAATTAACATGCTATTAAGAATCTCAAAATAATCTAAGTGAAGCATGAGAGATCAATAGTTTCTATAAAACAAATCCACCACCGTGCTCTAAAAGATATAAGTGAAGTACTAGAGCAAAACTATATAACTCAAAAGATATAAGCGAAGCACATAGAGTATTCTAACAAATTCCAAATCATGTATGGCTGTCTCAAAAGGTGTGTACAGAAAGTATGATTGTGGTAAACTAACAAATAAAGACTCAAATAATACAAGACGCTCCAAGCAAAACACATATCATGTGGCGAATAAAAATATAGCTCCAAGTAAAGTTACCGATAGAAGTAGACGAAAGAGGGGATGACTTCCGGCGCATCCCCAAGCTTTGGCTTTTAGGTGTACTTAGATTATCTTGGGGGTGCCATGGGCATCCCCAAGCTTAGATCATCTGCAAAAATAATTAACTAAATTGCACTTTCCAAATAAAAATGGCAGCAGTTCTCGTGAGCGTTGAAGTTTCAGTTTTTTACAGCAAGTGTAACAAGACTTTCCCCAAGTCTTCCTAACGGTTCTACTTGGCACAAACACTAATTAAACACAAAGAACACAACCAAAACAGAGGTATATAAATTATTTATTACTAAACAGGAGCAAAAATCAAGGAATAAAAATAAAATTGGGTTGCCTCCCAACAAGCGCTATCGTTTAATGCCCCTAGCTTGGCATAACAAGCAAGGATAGATCTAGGTATTGCCATCTTTGGTAGGCAATCCATAAGTGGCTATCATAATAGATTCATAAGGTAATTTAATTTACTTTCTAGGAAAGTGTTCCATGCCTTTCCTTAATGGAAATTGGAATCTAATATTTCCTTCCTTCATATCAATAATTGCACCAATCGTTCTAAGGAAAGGTCTACCAAGAATAATAGCACATGAAAGATTGCAATCCATGTCAAGAACAATAAAATCTATGGGCACATAATTCCTATTTGAAACAATAAGAAAATCATTAATTCTTCCCATAGGTTTCTTAATAGTGGAATCCGCAAGGTGCAAGTTTAAAGAGCAATCATCAAAATCACGGAAACCTAACAAATCACACAAAGTCTTTGGAATCGTGGAAACACTAGCACCCAAATCACATAAAGAATAGCATTCATGATATTTAATTTTAATTTTAATAGTTGGTTCCCACTCATCATAAAGCTTTATAGGGATAGAAACTTCCAGTTCAAGTTTTTCATCATAAGATTGCATCAAGGCATCAACGATATGTTTAGTAAATGCTTTATTTTGACTATAAGCATGAGGAGAATTTAGCACGGATTGTAACAAGGATATACAATCAATCAAAGGGCAGTTTTCATAGTTAAGTTCCTTGAAATCCATAATAGTGGGTTTAGCAACATCTAGGGTTTTAATTTCTTCAATCCCACCTTTATCAATTTTAGCATCAAGATCAACAAATTCTGAATTCTTGGAACGCCTTCTAGGTAAAGGTGGATCATAAGATCATATTCAGTTTCATCAAGATTCATATTGCAAAACAAAGATATAATAGGGGAGACATCAATAACTTTTAGATCTTCATCTTGATTTTCATAGGAATTGGAGGAACACGCTTTAATAAAGGCATGTTTGGAAGCACGCATCCTAGCGGTTCTTTCCTTGCACTCATCAATGGAAATTCTCATGGCTTTGAGAGACTCATTGATATCATGTTTCGGAGGAATAGATCTAAGTTTTAAAGAATCAACCTCAAGAGAAATTCTATCAACGTTTCTAGCCAAATCATCAACTTTAAGCAATTTCTCCTCAAGCAAGCATTAAAATTCTTTGTGAATTTCATAAACTCTTAACACTATTCTCAAATTCAGAGGGCATCTTATTATAATTTCCATAAGATTTGTTGTAGGAATTCCCATAATTATTAGAAGGATTACTAGGATATGGCCTAGGATTAAAATTCCCTCTATAAGCGTTGTTACCAAAATTATTCCTACCAACAAAATTCACATCCATAGATTCATTGTTATTCTCAATCAAAGTAGACAAAGGCATATCATTAGGATCAAGGATCAGAAGAAACACTCTTATTAGCAAATAATTTCAGAAGTTCATCCATCTTTCCACTCAAAACATTAATTTCTTCTATCGCATGCACCTTTTTATTATTAGATCTTTCAGTATGCCGTTGAGCATAATTAACCATAATATTATCTAGGAGTTTAGTAGCTTCTCCTAAAGTGATTTCCATAAAAGTGCCTCCCGCGGCCGAATCTAAAAGATTTCTAGAAGCAAAATTCAATCCGGCATAAAAATTTTGTATAATCATCCACAAATTTAAATCATGGGCAGGGCCATTACGTACCATTGGTTTCATTCTCTCCCAAGCTTGTGCAACATGTTCATGATCAAGTGGCTTAAAATTCATAATATCATTTGCAAGAGAGATGATCTTAGCAGGAGGAAAATACTTAGAGATAAAAGCATCTTTGCACTTATTCCATGAATCAATACTATTTTTAGGCAAAGACGAAAACCAAGCTTTAGCACGATCTCTAAGCGAAAAAGGAAATAGCTTCAATTTAACAATATCATTATCCACACCTTTCTTGTTTTGCATGTCACACAAATCAATGAATCTATTTAGGTGGGTACCGGCATCTTCACTAGGAAGGCCGGAAAACAGATCTTTCATGACAAGATTATGCAAAGCAGTATTAATTTGACAAGATTCTGCATTGGTAAGAGGAGCAATCGGAGTGCTAATAAAATCATTGTTGTTGGTATTGGTGAAGTCACATAATTTAGTATTATCTTGAGCCATCGTGACAAGCAACACTAGTATAAAAAGGGTCAAACGTGAAGCACATTAGTGCCGGTTTGTATTTGAGCCGGCACTAATGTATACATTAGTGCCGGTTCCAACGGCTAGCCGGGGCGCTTTCATTAGTACCAGTTCATGGCGAACCTTTAGCACCGGTTCGTGCCACGAACCGGTACTAATGAGAGTGGTGGCAGGATGTTGTCAGACTAGGGCCCCTCCAGCCCCTTTAGTACCGGTTCTTGGCACGAACCGGTACTAAAGGTTGTCCTACATAAACCCTTCGTCCACCCGAGCTCGCTCTGTTCTTCCCCTTTCCCCTCTCCTCTCTGTTCTTCCCTTCTTCCTCTCGAGCTCATCACACATTTTGCCCAAAATTTGTCAAGATTTGAAGGCCCCCATCCATTCAAATGATCACAAAGGTTAGCAACTTTGTCCTTTCATCTCTCATTGCTAGATTAGCTCCTGCAATGCTTTATATAGTGATTAATTTGTGAGTTCAGTAATTTGGGAGGATATATATATATATGTGTGCTATTATTTGATTTATATGCAATTTTTTCTAGGAGGTATGTGAACCGGAAATTCTAGCCGACCCTATTGTCGAGAGGTTAAATTTAGTTGAAAGAGAAAACGAGTACTTGAAAGAAAAATTGAAAAGAATTGAGGGGGAGAAGATGGAATTGGAGTTGCATGTTGCCGATGTCGTCGATGATCACAAGATCAAGATGGAGAAAATGCGCTTGAAGATTAGAAAGATTAGAAAATATGCCATCGATAGTGAGGCTTGGTATCATTATGCTGTTGGATCCATTGTTACCTTAGTTGCGATCTTGATCGTATTTGTTGTTGCATTTAAATGCTTTAGCTAGAGAGTTATTTGTTTGTTGTATTTAAGTGTTGTATGAACTTGTATTAATTTGGTCTATTCGGTGTTGTGTAATGAAGATGAGCCGACAATGGATGTACGATGACCGATGCTCTCCCCAGTTCGTTGAGGGCGTGCATATTTTTCTGCTTGCGGCTGAGGCAAACAAGCGGGCGGATGGTTTTATGCCTTATCCATGTGCTCGCTGTAAGAATGGTCACAATTACTCTACGTCAAGAACCATTCACGTCCACCTGTTTAAGTCCGGTTTCATGCCCCACTATAATGTTTGGACCAAGCACGGAGAAAGAGGGGTTATGTTGGAAGACAATGAAGAACAAGAGGACGACGATAGCTATCCTGGCCATGGGTTCCCTGAATACGATGATACAAAAATGGGGGAAGAAGCTGAGCCGGTAATGCAGGAAGAAGCTGAGCCGGCAATGCGGGAAGAAGCTGAAGAAGAAGCATCAGATGAGCCCGTTGATGATCTAGGTTGGGCCATTGCCGATGCAAAGAGAAACTGCGCAAGTGATTTGGAGAAAAAGAAGTTGCAGCGCATGTTAGAGGATCACAAAAAATTGTTGTACCCGAATTGCATAGGTGACAAGAAAAAGCTGGGCACCACACTGGAATTGCTGCAATGGAAGGCAGAGAATTATCTGACAAGGGATTTGGAAAGTTGCTGGTAATGATAAAGGATATGCTTCCAAAGGACAACGAATTGCCCGAGAGTACGTACGAAGCAAAGAAGGCTGTCTGCCCTCTAGGGTTAGAGGTGCAGAAGATACATGCATGCCCTAATGATTGCATCCTCTACCGCGGTGAGTACGAGGATTTGAACGCTTGCCCGGTATGTGGTGCATTGCGCTATAAGATCAGCCGCGATGACCTTGGTGATGTCGAGGGCCGGCGCCCCAGGAAGAAGATTCCTGCCAAGGTGATGTGGTATGCTCCTATAATACCACGGTTGAAATGTTTGTTCCAAAACAAAGAGCATGCCAAGGCGATGCGATGGCACAGAGAAGACCGTAAGAAAGACAGAAAGTTGAGAGTACCCGCTGATGGGTTGCAGTGGAGAAAAATCGAAAGAAAGTACGGGAAGGAGTTTGCGGATGACGCAAGGAGCGTATGGTTTGGTCTAAGCGCAGATGGCATTAATCCTTTTGGGGAGCAGAGCAGCAACCATAGCAGCTGGCCTGTGACTCTGTGTTTGTATAACCTTCCTCCTTGGTTGTGCATGAAGCGGAAGTTCATTATGATGCCAGTGCTCATCCAAGGCCCTAAGCAACCCGACAACGACATTGATTTGTACCTAAGGCCATTAGTTGAAGAACTCTTACAACTGTGGAATGGAACAGGTGTACGTGCGTGGGATGAGCACATGTGGGAAGAATTTGACCTAAAGGCATTGCTATTCGTGACCATCAATGATTGGCCTGCTCTCAGTAACCTTTCAGGACAGACAAACAAGGGATACCGCGCATGCACCCACTGTTTGGACGATACCGACAGTATATATTTGGCTAATAAGAATGTGTACCTGGGACATCGTCGATTTCTTCCGAGCAGGCATCCCGTAAGAAAGAAAGGCAAGCATTTCAAAGGTGAGGCGGATCACCGGACGAAGCCTCGCCACCGTACTGGTGCTGATGTACATGATATGGTCAAGGATTTGAAGGTGGTCTTTGGAAAGGGTCTTGGTGGACAACCTGTTCCGGATGACGCTGACGGACGCGCACCCATGTGGAAGAAGAAATCTATATTTTGGGACCTGCCCTATTGGAAAGACCTCGAGGTCCGCTCCACAATCGACGTGATGCACGTGACGAAGAATCTTTGTGTGACCCTTCTTGGCTTCTTGGGCGTGTATGGGAAGACAAAATATACACCTGAGGCACGGGAGGACCAGCAACGTATGCACGGAAAAGACGGCATACATCAGGGTCATGCAAGCTACGCTCTTACCAAAGAAGAGAAGGAAATCTTCTTTGAATGCCTGCTCAGTATTAAGGTACCGTCTGGCTTCTCGTCGAATATAAAGGGAATAATAAACATGGCAGAGAAAAAGTTCCAGAACCTAAAGTCTCATGACTGCCACGTGATTATGACGCAACTGCTTCCGGTTGCATTGAGGGGGCTTCTACCAGAAAACGCTTGATTAGCCATTGTGAAGCTATGTGCATTTCTCAATGCAATCTCTCAGAAGGTAATCGATCTAGAAATCATACCAAGGTTACAGAATAATTTGGTGCAATGTCTTGTCAGTTTTGAGTTGGTGTTCCCACCATCCTTCTTCAACATCACGCACGTCCTAGTTCACCTATGCGAAGAGATTAACGTTTTGGGTCCTGTATTTCTACACAATATGTTCCCCTTTGAGAGGTTCATGGGAGTCTTAAAGAAATATGTTCATAACCGTGCTAGGCCAGAAGGAAGCATCTCCAAGGGCCGTCAAAATGAGGAGGTCATTGAGTTTTGTATTGACTTTATTCCTGACCTTAAGCCGATTGGTGTTCCTGAATCGCGGCATAAGGGCAGACTGGATGGAAAAGGCACGCTAGGAGGGGAACAAATAATATGTATGGATGGACATTCTCTCACTGAAGCACACTACAGAGTTCTATAGAATTCCGCCTTGGTGGCTCGTTATATGGATGAACACAAGAATTTGCTACGCTCCAAACACCCGGAGCGGTCTGATGACTGGATTACACGTGAACAAACCAGGAGTTTCGCCAGTTGGTTGCAAGCACGTACCATGCATGACACCTCTATTGAAGATGACCTGTACTTGCTGTCCTAGTTACCATCTTCGAATATAATGACTTTCAAAGGGTACGAGATAAATGGTAATACATTTTACACGATCGCCCAAGATAAGAAGAGCACCAACCAAAACAGTGGTGTCCGCTTTGATGCAGAAACCAAGATGGGAAAGGAAACATATTATGGTTATATACAGGACATATGGGAACTTGACTATCGACGTGGTTTGAAGGTCCCTTTGTTTCGGTGCAAATGGGTCAATATGACACGAGGCGGGGTAACAGAAGACCCGCAGTACGGAATGACAACAGTGGAACTCAACAATCTTGCGTATGCAGACGAACCATTCGTCCTAGCCAATGATGTGGCACAGGTTTTCTATGTGAAGGACATGTCTACCAAGCCAAGAAAAAGAAAAGATAAGGAAGCGAATGCATCGTACGATGAGCCAAAGCGGCACATAGTTCTTTCTGGGAAGAGAAACATTGTGGGAGTGGATGACAAGACAGACAAGTCAGAAGATTATGAAAAGTTTGATGAAATTGCTCCATTCACAGTGAATATTGACCCGAGCATCCCGTTAAATGATGAAGATTTTCCATGGTTACGGTGCAAAGGGACACACGCGAAGAAAAAGTTTCACACCCAAAGATCTGGGATGTGATCGGCTTCACTAGCTATCATCACTTTCTTCTGTGTTTCACACCCAGAAGGGAATCTTTATAATAGTCAGGGTAGTTAATTATGTGTTTTGGCATTTGAAACGCGAAGAAATTTTATGTGCAAACAAATTCTTTCATGCCTTCACTGATTTTTAAAGATAACTTATTCACAAACTAGTGATTCACACTAATTTCAAATAATTCAAAATTTAAACTATTCAAATTTGAAAACTACGTGCACTAACAGAAAGTTTGTAATTTTTTGTACCTAAAGCAAAAATATTCACAAAGAAACTCTAAATACAAAAAAAACAACTCAAAAATAAATAAAGCAAAAAAAGCCCGCCTACTAGGCTAGAGCGGCCTGCATACGACTAGAAACCCAACCCGTTGTTGGGCCAGGATGCAGGCCCGCAAAGGCCCAGTAGGCCCACGGGGCAGCACAACACAGGTAGGCCCAGAAGGCCTGCATTTGAGAGGAGCTCGAAGGAGCAGCCGCGGCTGGGTTTATAAACCAGTGCGGCTGCCCTTCGCTAGGCGAGGTGGGACTAAACTTTGCACCCCTCGCCTGGCAGCGCATCCCCCTTTAGTACCGGTTCGTGGCACCAACCGGTACTAAAGGGGGGGCCATTAGTACCGGTTGGAGCCACCAACCGGTACTAAAGGGGGTCGCTTCCCGCTGCTTGGCCTGGCCAAAACAGGCCTTTAGTACCAGTTGGTGGTTCCAACCGGTACTAAAGGTGTCCCCTATATAAGAAACACTTCGAAAATTTTTAGTTTCTCATCTCCCACTTCTCTCTGCCGCCGCCCAGTCCCGCGCCGTCACCGCCCCTGTCGCGCCGTCCCCGTCGACTCCGCGACGCCCCCGTCCTCGTCGCGTCGTCCCTGTCGACTCCGCGGCGCCCCCGTCGCCGGCCTGTCGCCGCACCGGCTCGTCGCCGTCCCTGTCGCCGCACCGGCCCATCGCCGATCCCCTCGCTTCGCTGTCGCCGTCGCCTTTGGATCGACCTCGCCTCGCCGTCGCCGTCGCCTCGACCTTGCCCGCGCGCGCTGTGAGCCCCTCCCCCGGCCCCTCTCCTCCCTCCAAGCGATCAAAGCCACACCGCGCGCCGGCGCCGACCGTAGCGCACACACATGCGCGCGCGCACACACACACACTACATGCACACACACACACACACACTACACACACACACTACACGCGCACACACACACAATTTTTCTGTTTCTAGCTTTTAGTTTTTTCTGTTTTTCTGTTTTTCATACAAAGTTTTAGATGAATTAATTAATTAGATGAATTTTATAGAAATGTTATAGAAATGTTAGTTATATAGAAATGTTATAAATTTTGGAAATGTTAGTTTTAGCTAGCTAGATGAATTAGATTAATTTCAAATTGTTAGACGATGATCGATGTTTTTTTAGTTTCTTATATTTTTAGTTATAAAATTTAGAATTTGCATATATGAAATCATCACAATCCATCATTTAAAAAATGTTACTTTACTTTTGCGGCATATAATATTTGTTGTCGACGATGCCCGACCCGCATCCTCGCCGTCGACATGTCCGCGACGACGTCCAGCTGACCCATGTCCGGGACTGTGCTCCGCCGGGCTGGCACTGGGAGGTGTTGCCTGGAGGGGCGCGCCGCTTGATGAGGAACCCGGCCCCGGGTCCCGTCGTCGACCCTGATCTCGTTTGGTGGCCTTCGCGTGGTCCAGTTTCGGTGCGGAAGGAGCCGGCCCCGCCGGAGGTGGTACGTCGTCGTGTCAGGGAGGAGGATGAGCACGTCCATCGCTACATGGTTGCGTTAGAGGGCGGCAGGTTCTATAATACCTGGCAGTTTCTTCAGGGATCTCACTTCAGCTATGATCCTGTGAGGGTTCCTTCTCTTTGGGTGTCCACCGCCCGCACTATGATGTATTAGCTACCTAGCCAGTGATGTACTGTTCAATATTATATATTATTCGAGACGATGTATTCGAGATTAAATCTATTATTCGAGACGATGTATTCGAGATTATATCTATTATTCGAGACGATGTATTCGAGATTATATCTATTATTCGAGATTATACTAAATTGTTTTATATTTCTTTTGGCATAGTTAAATAAAAGCTATGGCGGACAATACCAACAGAGAGAGAGAACAGACCATGTTCGATATCATACGCGGGCCAGATGATGATCAGAATGAAGAAGATTTTGACGGCTCCGAATTTCTAAACAACACCGGAGAGGGTGATATGATATTCGATCGCGACGACCGAGAAGATGAAGTCATGAACTACGACGAAGAACATGTTGATCCTGAAACAACAAACACCGGCGAGGTATATATATTTATATAAGTAAGAATCTGGTGATCATCGCATGTTTTAAATGAGTTGAAGATATATTAACGAATCGATCTTTCTTCTTTTAGCCATCCGGATCGAGCAAATCTTCAGGCTAAAGGACGAAACGAGGCCCGAACAAAAAGTTGAAGGAGGGCGTAAAGTACAATATCGAGGCATTCAAACCTAATGGCGAACCATTAGCGCCTAAGAAGAATGCGGACAAGTTCGTTCGTTAGTGCGGAGTTCTTGTGAAGGACCAACTCCCGATCTCCCTTCAAGAATGGAGAAAGCCAGCAAAGCCACGTCCAAATGTTACTTTTGTCGACGAGAATAAAAAAAACTGATTTGGGATACTCTCATGGAACATTTCACCCTACCAGATCATTTCACAGAAGCAGATGTGCAGAAAGTCAAGGACGCTGCTTTTAGGAAGATGGCGGTTGCATTCAAGAACCACAAGAGAACGACGTGGGAGAAGTACGTCAAGGGAGCAAGGAAGACTCCAGTATTCGAGGGGATACTAGAGAATCAAAGTGCTCATTGGGACGATTTCGTGAAATTCAAGGATTCAGAATTAGCTAAGGAACGGTCGAGAATAAACAAGAAGAATGCCGAAAAAAAGGATAAGTTGCATAAGCTGGGGGCAGGTGGCTACGCGGTGGCAACGCCTAAGTGGGATAAGTCTGAGAAAGAGATGGAGGATGCAAGTGTCACTCCGGTTACTAAGAGCTGGCCCCCCAGGTGCAGGACTTGGTTCTATGCGCATGGGGGGGAGTTGGACCCGAAGACAAGCAATGTTTCGACGAAGGCATGTCTGAACGGAGCCGACGATGCGATACTTGTTGCAATAGAAGAGGCTCGATCGGGGGTGTTCCAGCCCAACAGAGAGAATGACGAGCTTACACGTGCCCTGGGAAATCCTGAACACCCAGGAAGAACATGAGGCAAGGGCGCTATTCCGTGGTATGAGGGGTTTTCGGACTGGAACGCCGACTATAGAACCCGTGCGAGAAAGAAGATTGCGGAGGAGAAGAAGAGGAAGATGGAGGAGGAGCAGAGGAAGATGGAGGAGGAGCAGAGGAAGCGGGACTATGAACGCCTTCAAGGCCTAGAAGCAAGTCAAGCGGAATTAGCAGTTAAATTCCAGCGGCAGCAGGAGCAGATCGACTCACTTAGCCAGCAAAGGGGGTCTCAGCAGCTGCAGCAGCTAGCGGATGATCCAGCATTGGATAGCACCGCCCCATCCATGCCGAGAAGCAGCGTGGGTTCCGCCCCGGGTGACGCAGTGCTGGATAGATACCCCGTGGATGACATCACGGAGAACACTAATTGCGATCTACACTTCAAAATGAAGAACATATCCATGAAGGTGGCGGACGCCGTTGCTTTTTCAAATTCCCCCGAGGCAACCTTCCATTGCAACACGATTCCAGCGGGCTATGCTCGTGTCATGGTTGATGAGGTGGTGGACCCATATTCAGAGCTACAGCTTGACATTCCTGGAGGTGACGACGAGCACACATTGGGAGAGGCCATACATCATGTCATCCTATGGAGAAAGGATTGCATCATCTTTCGAAGGCCACCGACACCGCATCACCCGACTCCTCGTCGAAGTCCGCCACCGAGTCAGCAGACTCCCGCTCCAAGTCCACCAACGCGTGATGCCACTCCTCCTCCTCCAAGTCCGGCAAAGTGTCAGGCCACTCCTCTTCCAAGTCCGACACAGCGTCAGACGTCCAATCCTCCTCCAAGTCCGGCACAACCTCAGGCCACTCCTCCTCCAAGTCCGGCACAGCTTCAGGCCACTCCTCCTCGTCCAATTCAGCCCCGTCAGCCGTCTCCGCCGCCTCAGCAATCGCAGAAGAGACACCCCGCAGCTATGGTGCGTAGCAGTACCAGTCGAGGTCATAGTACAGGAAGTACAGGCGGAGGCAAGCGATATAAATATGGTCCAAACCTCACTACTCCTCTTCCTGTGAGGGCTTACGAAAGGACCGAGGAGCAAACCAATGCCATAGTGCGGGCAGAAGTCGACGCCCATTTTGGACCGAAACTGCCACCGCCGCCAAGGGAGAAAGTGCATGTGGAACTAGTTGACCACTTCATTCGTATGGCTCAACCACCAGCTCCTAAGCCTATTGACACAGACTATGAGCGCCACATCAGGAAGTTACATCGACAACGTCTACAGAAGGAGGCGAGCTCGAGCTCGAGCAAACAACAAGCAGCTGTCCAAAAATGCTGGAAAACCGTTGCCCAGCTGGGAGAACAGGCGGCGCAATCGATCCCCCCGCTTGTTGTGCCGCCAACAACACATGACAGTACGCGCGCCCAATATTATTGTGGCCAAACAGTTTACGTTCCCGAGGTGGGCGATGTGGTAATAACCCAGGAGCATATAATGCAGGCTGAAGAACTCAATATCACTGTTGGACAACTCCTCGAGATCGAGGACATGCCTGTGATTACAGAGGAGGAAATAAAACGGAAATATGTCCGGGGCCAACCTTTGGTCAAGCCAGAAGATGTCAAGAAGCTCCCAACGAGAATGTATGAATTGCATCAATGGTACATGGACATTATCAAGAGATCCGATCGAGAGTCCCTCATGGTGTATGTCAAGAAGGATCATTACTACCATGAGAAAGCTGTGGCCGTTGAGTATTCTGAACTGTTTCAGTTATACAATCAAGACGCACTCGACAAATCTATCGTCAGTTGCTATTGTCTGTAAGTGATTTCTTTCTGTAATTTAAGTCTCAAGCTAGCTGTAGTGATCCTTTTGATCAATCATTACCTGTAATTATCCTCACTATATTCTTTTCTGTGGTATTATGCAGGATGAAGATGTATGAAATGAGAAAAGGTGGACGCTATGGCATTGGGTTCATTGACCCAAACACCGTTAATGAATACACATGGAAAATAAACAAGTATCATGAAAAGCAGGTAGAGGACAGCATGCTAGAGTTCTTGAAGCGCCTCAAATACAATGAAGATATACTACTTCCTTACAACTTCCAGTGAGTCACACTTTCTTGTACTACAAATTCTCTGTTTTTGCCTACTAGCTAGCTACATGTTTTTGCTTACATATGCCCGCTTAATTAAGACATGCAAATGTGTGTGCATGCAGATTTCACTGGATCTTGTGTATCATTAAAGTTGACGCCGGAACAGTTGAAATACTGGACTCGCTACTCAAAGCAAATAGTGACTACAACATCTTGTATGGGATAGTCAACAGGTAATTTCAATCATTATTAACTGTATATCTCGGCCTATTTAGTTCGTCATTTCATGATATGAACTATTTTATAACCCCTTTATTCATTTTCTTTGTCGGCGGGCAGGGCTTGGGTAAGGTTCATCAGCGTCACGGAAGGCGAATGGAAACGACAGCTGAAATGGTTTCGACCCAAGTAATTAAGTAGTACTAGCTAGCTAGCTGCCATCTCTTTAATTATCATGCTTGATTAATTATTATCTGATCAAATTAAATTCCATTCTCGTAATAAAGGCCCTGAAGCAGGCGCAGGGGACTGATCTGTGTGCATTCTGCGTTTGCGAGAACATTCGCATGATGGCGTCCGAAAGGAGCAGATCTCAAAGACAGGAATGGGTACGCTTGTCAGAACACTATTCACAATTTTTACACCATTATCGATATCTAGTCACACAACTAATACACATGCATATTGATCTCCTTCTTAACAGTTCAAAGAGGTGCGGGACAAGCTCCTAGAAACGGAGCGTGTAGAAGCACTTCAAGAGGAAATAGCGGGATTTTTGTTCGACCATGTCATAAATCCGACGGGAGAATACTATTACCCGCTACCGCCCCCATCGACCAGGTCATGAACCACTTCCAATTGTCATCGTGCTCCGAAGGCACCAATTAGGCTAATGCCACTGGCTCCGAAGGCAACATGCATATGTAGGAGAAATTGTATATAGCTATACATTTGTGTATGTGTAAATTAATATGGTGGTTTGTGAGACATTGATGATATATATTTGATTGGTTCTACCAGAAATTCTGTTTATATATATATATATATATATATGCATAACGTGTACAATGTGTAGTACCGTAAAATACCAGCAAACGAAAAAGAATTAAAATGGAAAACACAAAATTAAATGAAAAAGAAATCATAAAACCAAAAACCCTCCAAACATTTTAGTACCGGTTTGGTGTTACCAACCGGTACTAAAGGGCTCCCGGCCCCCGGAGCTGGCTCGTGCCACGTGGTTTCCCTTTAGCACCGGTTCGTGCTGAACCGGTACTAAAGGGGGGGGGGGCTTTAGTGCCGAAACTTTAGTGCCGGTTCCTAAACCGGCACTAAAGGGCCTTACGAACCGGTGCTATTGCCCGGTTCTGCACTTGTGCAAGCAACTAACACACAAGCAAACAGAAAGCAAGTGGGAAAAAAGAGGCAAATAGAGAAAGAGAGGGAGGATAGAGAGAGAGGGCGAATAAAACGGCAAGGGTGAAGTGGGGGAGGTGAAAACGAGAGGCAAATGGCAAATAATGTAATGCAGGAGATAAGGGTATGTGACGGGTACTTGGTATGTTGACTTTTGCGTAGACCTCCCCGGCAACGGCACCAGAAATCCTTCTTGCTACCTCTTGAGCACTGCGTTCGTTTTCCCCGAAGAGTAGCGTAAGTATTTCCCTCAGTTTTTGAGAACCAAGGTATCAATCCAGTAGTAGGCTACGCGCGAGTCCCTCGTACTTGCACAAAACAAATAAATCCTCGCAACCAACGTGAATAGGTGTTGTCAATCCCTACACGGCCACTTACGAGAGTGAGATCTGATAGATATGATAAAGATAATATGTTTGGTATTTTTGTGATAAAGATGAAAAGTAAAATAAAGGCAAAGGAAAAAGCAAAGGAAATAACTAAGTAGTAGGAGATTAATATGATAAAGATAGACCAGGGGGCCATAGGTTTCACTAGTAGCTTCTCTCGAGAGCATATTTATTCTATGGTGGGTGAACAAATTACTGTTGAGCAATTGACAGAATTGAGCATATTTATGAGAATATCTAGGTATGATCATGTATATAGGCATCACGTCCGAGACAAGTAGACCGACTCCTGCCTGCATCTACTACTATTACTCCACTCATCGACCGCTATCCAGCATGCATCTAGGGTATTAAGTTAAAAACAGAGTAACGCCTTAAGCTAGATGACATGATGTAGAGGGACTGACTCATGCAATATGATGAAAACCCCATCTTGTTGTCCTCGATGGCAACAATACAATACATGCCTTGCTGCCCCTACTGTCACTGGGAAAGGACACCGCAAGATTGAACCCAAAGCTAAGCACTTCTCCATTGTAAGAAAGATCAATCTAGTAGGCCAAACCAAACTGATAATTCGAAGAGACTTGCAAAGATAAACAATCATATATAAAAGAATTCAGAGAAGATTCAAATATTATTCATAGATAGACTTGATCATAAACCCACAATTCATCGGTCTCAATAAACACACCGCATAAAGAAGATTACATCGAATAGTTCTCCACAAGAGAGGGGGAGAACATTGTATTGAGATCCAAAAAGAGAGAAGAAGCCATCTAGGTAATAACTATGGACCCGTAGGTCTGAGGTCAACTACTCACACTTCATCGGAGAGGCTATGCTGTTGATGTAGAAGCCCTCCGTGATCGATGCCCCCTCTGGCGGAGCTCCGGAACAGGCGTATCAACGGGCTATGGAGATGCCCATTAATAGATATCAATGTGAGTGAGTAGGGATTGCCATGCAATGGATGCACTAGAGCTATAAGTGTATGAAAGCTCAACAAAAGAAACTAAGTGGGTGTGCATCCAACTTGCTTGCTCACGAAGACCTAGGGCAATTTGAGGAAGCCCATCATTGGAATATACAAGCCAAGTTCTATAATGAAAAATTCCCACTAGTATATGAAAGTGATATCATAGGAGACTCTCTATCATGAAGATGATGGTGCTACTTTGAAGCACAAGTGTGGAAAAAGGATAGTAACATTGCCCCTTCTCTCTTTTTCTCTCATTTTTTGGGCCTTCTTTTTTTATGGCCTTTCTCTTTTTTTCCTCTTTTTTATTTTCGTCCGGAGTCTCATCCCGACTTGTTGTGGAATCATAGTCTCCATCCTTTCCTCACTTGGGACAATGCTCTAATAATGATGATCATCACACTTTTATTTACTTACAACTCAAGAATTACAACTCGATACTTAGAACAAAATATGACTCTATGTGAATGCCTCCGGTGGTGTACCGGGATAGAAGTGAATCAAGAGTGACATGTATGATGAATTATGTATCGGGATATGCAGTGAATTATGAACGATGCCAACTACATGATCATGCAAGCAAATATGACAATGATGAAGTGTGTCGTAATAATTGAACGATTGAAAGTTGCATGGCAATATATCTCAGAATGGCTATGGAAATGCCATAATAGGTAGGTATGGTGGCTGTTGTGAGGATGGTATATGGTGGGTCTATGATATCGGCGAAAAGTGCGCGGTATTAGAGAGGCTAGCAATGGTGGAAGGGTGAGAGTCCGTATAATCCATGGACTCAACATTGGTCAGAAAGAACTCACATACTTATTGCAAAAATCTACAAGTTATCAAAGCAAAGTATTATGCCCATGCTCCTAGGGAGATAGATTGGTAGTAAAAGACCATTGCTCATCCCCGACCGCCACTCATAAGGAAGACAATCAACAAATAAATCATGCTCCGACTTCGTCACATAACGGTTCACCATACGTGCATGCTACGGGAATCACAAACTTCAACACAAGTATTTCTCAAATTCACAACTACACAACTAGCATGACTCTAATATCACCATCTCCATATCTCAAAACAATTATCAAGTATCAAACTTCTCATAGTATTCAATGCACTTGTATGACAGTTTTTATTATTGCCATGTTGTTATAAAGGACTCTCAAAATAATATAAGTGAAGAATGAGAGAACAATTATTTCTATAAAATAAAACCACCTCCGTGCTCTAAAATATATAAGTGAAGAACTAGAACAAAAACCATATAGCTCAAAAGATATAAGTGAAGCACATAGAGTATTCTCATAAATTCCCAATCATGTGAGACTCTCTCAAAAGGTGTGTACAGCAAGGATGATTGTGGTAAACTAAAAATCAAATAATCAAATCATACAAGACGCTCCAAGAAAAACCCATATCATGTGGTGAATAAAAATATAGCTCCAAGTAAAGTTACCAATAGACGAAGACGAAAGAGGGGATGCCTTCCGCGGCATCCCTAAGCTTAGGCTTTTTGGTGTCCTTGAATTTTACCTTGGTGTGCCATGGGAACCCCCAAGCTTAGGCTCTTGCCACTCCTTGTTCCATAATCCATCAAATCTTTACCCAAAACTTGAAATCTTCACAACAGAAAACTCAAATAGAAAATCTCGTGAGCTCCGTTAGCGAAAGAAAACAAAACACCACTTCAAGGTACTGTTATGAACTCAATCTAGATTTATATTGGTGTTAAACCTACTGTATTCCAACTTCTCTATGGTTTATAACCTCTTTTACTAGCCATAGATTCATCAAAATAAGCAAACAACACACGAAAAACAGAATCTGTCAAAAACAGAACAGTCTGTAGAAATCTGTACCTAACGCGAACTTCTGGAACCCAAAAAATTCTAAAATAAATTTCTGGACATGAGGAATTTATCTATTAATCATGTGCAAAAAGAATTATCTAAATATGACTTTCCAAAGAAAAATGTCAGCGATTCTCGTGAGCGCTAACGTTTCTGTTTTTTACAGCAAGATCAAAAAGACTTTCCCCAAGTCTACCCAACAGTTCTACATGGCACAAACACAAATTAAACACAAAAAACACAACCAAAACAGAGGCTACATAAATTATTTATTACTAAATAGGAGCAAAAAGCAAGGAATAAAAATAAAACTGGGTTGCCTCCCAACAAGCGCTATCGTTTAACGCCCCTAGCTAGGCATAAAAGCAAAGATAGACCTAGGTATTGCCGTCTTTGGAAGGTGATTCTTCAATAAGACACCAATAACTTTTAGGAGTTTCTTTGTTTTTATTAATTATCAAACTCCTAGGTACGAAATCAAGAAAATCATTTGTAGCAAAAGGTTCCTTAAGGATAGTGAGAAAATTGGGGTGAACACTTATGGATTTGAGATCCACATTTTCCTTATTAGAAGTTTCACCCTTATTTTTCGTAACATACATTAGTTTGGCAATCTTAGCATTAGGCGGAGTATTTATAATAGAAGAAAAGGCAGACCCAAGGTTGGTAATAATATCCTCAATTTTATCAATTCTAGTGGAATCTTTTTCTATCTTTTCATTAACCATAGGTCCCTTTTCTTTAAAACTTTTAAGAGCAACTCCTAACTTAGATCCGTATTGGGTAATTTGATTATGGATCTTTCTATCCAAATTTTCAATTAACTCTACGGTGGCAACTTTATTTTCACTAATTTCAAGCCATTGCATCACATGTTCCAAAGTTAAAATAGTTCCATTAACCAAAAGAGGTGGTGGGCCAAACAGATCTATCATAGCATTATAAGAATCAAAAGTATGGCTACCCAAGAAATTCCCTCCGGTAATGGCATCAAGAATATATCTATTCCAAGGTGTGATGCCTACATAAAAATTGTGAAGAAGAACGAAAGTAGATTGTTTCCTAGTAGATCTAATTTGCGTGTTGCAAATTCTGTACCAAGCATCTTTTAGATTTTCTCCCTCCCTTTGTTTAAAATTAAGAACTTCATTCTCGGGAGACAAATGAGTAGATAAAGGACTAGCCATAACGACAAAGCAAGCGGAAAAGAGGCGAACGGAAAAAGAGAGGGCGCATAAAACGGCAAGGGTGAAGTGGGGGAGAGGAAAACGAGAGGCAAATGGAAAATAATGTAATGCGAGGGATAAGGGTTTGTGATGGGTACTTGGTATGTCTTGACTTGGCGCGAATCTCCCCGGCAACGGCGCCAGAAATCCATCTTGCTACCTGAGGGAGTCCTGGATTAGGGGGTGTTCGGGTAGCCGGACTATACGTTCAGCCGGACTCCTGGGCTATGAAGATACAAGATTGAAGACTTCGTCCCGTGTCCGGACGGGACGTTCCTTGGCATGGAAGGCAAGCTTGGCGATGCGGATATTCAAGATATCCTACCATTGTAACCGACTCTATGTAACCCTAACCCTATCCGGTGTCTATATAAACCGGAAGGTTGTAGTCTGTAGGCAATCAATTCCATATACAACAATCATACCATAGGCTAGCTTCTAGGGTTTAGCCTCCTTGATCTCGTGGTAGATCTACTCTTGTACTACCCATATCATCAATATTAATCAAGCAGGACGTAGGGTTTTACCTCCATCAAGAGGGCCCGAACCTGGGTAAAACATCGTGTTCCCTGCCTCCTGTTACCATCCGGCCTAGACGCACAATTCGGGACCCACTACCCGAGATCCGCCGGTTTTGACACCGACATTGGTGCTTTCATTGAGAGTTCCTCTGTGTCGTCGCCTTTGGGCCCGATGGCTCCTTTGATCATCAACAACGATGCGGTCCAGGGTGAGACTTTTCTCCCCGGACAGATCTTCGTCTTCGGCGACTTCGCTCTACGGGCCAATTCGCTCGGCCACCTGGAGCAGATCGAAAGCTACGCCCCTGGCCATCAAGTCAGGTTTGGAAGCTTAAACTACACGGCTGACATCCGCGGAGACTTGATCTTCGATGGGCTCGAGCCACGGCCAAGTGCGCCGCACTATCCCGAGGGGCATGATCTAGCTCTGCTCCCGGCCAGTGTCCTGGAGGCCGCACACGCATCGGTTCTGACCCCTAACTCGAAACCTATTGCGCCAATCGAGGATGAGCGGTTGGACGTCACCTCGGGGGCTGCGATCCCGAAAGCGATCGAGCCGAACGCTAGCCCCGCACTCTGCACGACCCGTGACTCCGAGGATCCGGACTCCTCCCCGGACTCCGAACGCCCCGCGCCCCTACCAATCGAATCCGATTGGGCGCCGATAATGGAGTTCACCGCCGCAGACATCTTTCAGCACTTGCCTTTTGGCGACATCCTGAATTCTCTTAAGTCTCTCTCTTTATCAGGAGAGCCCTGGCCGGACTACGGTTAGCGAGGGTGGGATACGGACGATGAGGAAATTCAAAGCCCACCCACCACCCACTTTGTAGCCACTATCGACGATCTAACCGACATGCTTGACTTCAGCTCCGAAGACATCGACGGCATGAACGACGATGTAGGAGACGAACAGGAACCAGCACCTGTAGGGCGCTGGAAGGCCACCTCGTCATATGACATATATATGGTGGATACTCCAAAAGATGGAGATGGCGATGGAACAGTGGGGGATGACGCCCCCAAGAAACAGCCAAAGCGCCGGCGCCAGCGGTGCCGCTCTAAATCCCGCCAAAGCAAAAACGGTGATTCCGGCACGGGAGCTAATACTACCCCGGATAGCGCCGAAGAACACCCACCTCAGCAAGATTCGGCACAGGAAGATGGAGAAGCCGGCCCTCATGAGAGAGCGGCAGACCGAGAGGTCGAGGATGATAACTATACGCCTCCCTCCGAAGACGAGGCAAGCCTCGATGATGACGAATTTGTCATACCATCAGACCCCGCCGAACAAGAGCATTTTAAATGCAGGCATTTAGCCACGGCAAGCAGCCTGAAGAAAAAGCGGCAACAGCTTAGAGCTGCCCAAGATTTGCTAGCTGACACATCGACTGAAGTCCTTGCGGCCGAAGAGTCTGAACTCGAACGCCCCTCCAAGAGTTACCCGAAGCGCAGGCCACTACCCCGATCAGAGGAGGAAGCACCTACATCACCAGCGCATGACATGGCAGACCGGGCACCTCGCGGCCGCGACAGAGAGGCGTCTCGGCCCTCCACCCAAGCCATGCCCCGACGCCGCTCAACTAAGGCACGGGAAAATGCGCCCGACCTGCAAGACATACTGGAGGATAAGGCAAGACAAACAAGATCGATCTACGGATCGCGCAGGCACCCTATGGCATGTGACAATGATCTTCACTCCGGATACAACAAATTCGGCCGGGCCGAACACAACAGACATAGCTCTTCCGAGCTGCGTCATGATATAGCCCAATATAGAGGCGCCGCACACCCGCTATGCTTCACGAATGAAGTAATGGATCATAAAATCCCAGAGGGTTTCAAACCTGTAAACATCGAATCATACGATGGCACAACAGATCCGGCGGTATGGATCGAGGATTATCTCCTTCACATCCACATGGCACGTGGCGATGATCTACACGCCATCAAATACCTCCCGCTCAAACTTAAAGGACCGGCCCGGCATTGGCTTAACAGCTTGCCAGCAGACTCAATCGGTTCTTCAGAGGACCTGGAAGCCGCATTCCTCGACAACTTCTAGGGCACTTACGTGCGACCACCGGATGCCGACGACTTAAGCCACATAATTCAGCAGCCAGAGGAATCGGCCAGACAATTCTGGACACGGTTCCTAACAAAGAAAAACCAGATAGTCGACTCTCCGGACGCAGAGGCCCTAGCAGCCTTCAAGCATAACATCTGCGACGAGTGGCTTGCCCGGCACCTAGGACAGGAAAAGCCAAAATCCATGGCAGCCCTCACGACACTCATGACCCGCTTTTGCGCGGGAGAAGACAGCTGGCTAGCTCACAGTAACAACTTATCAAAGAACCCTAGTAATTCGGATACCAAGAACAAAAGTGGTCGGACACGTCGGAATAAGCAAAAACGCCGCGTTAGCAGCGATAGCAATGAATACACGGCAGTCAATGCCGGATTCAAAGGCTTTATATCCGGTCAGCGGAAAAAGCCATTCAAAAAGAATACTCAGGGCCCGTCTAGTTTGAACCGAATACTCGATCGCTTGTGCCAGATACATGGCACCCCCGAAAGGCCATCCAATCACACTAACAGGGATTGTTGGCTGTTCAAGCAGGCAGGCAAGTTAAGGGCCGAAAACAGAGACAAGGGGCTGCACAGCGACGACGAGGAGCCCAAGCCGCCGAACAACAATGGACAGAAGGGCTTTCCCCCACAAGTGCGGACGGTGAACATGATATACACAACCCACATTCCCAAGCGGGAGCGGAAGCGTGCGCTACGGGACGTATATGCGATGGAGCCAGTCGCCCCAAAGTTCAACCCATGGTCCTCCTGCCCGATCACTTTCGATCGAAGGGACCATCCCACTAGCATCCGTCATGGCGGCTTCGCCGCATTGGTTCTCGACCCAATCATCGACGGATTTCATCTCACAAGAGTCCTCATGGACGGCGGCAGTAGCCTGAACCTGCTTTATCAGGATACAGTGCGGAAAATGGGCATAGATCCCTCAAGGATTAAGCCCAGAAGAATGACCTTTAAAGGCGTTATACCAGGTGTAGAAGCCAACTCTACAGGCTCAGTAACACTTGACGTGGTCTTCGGATCCTCGAACAATTTCCGAAGCGAAGAGTTAATCTTCGATATAGTCCCGTTTCGCAGTGGCTATCACGCCCTGCTCGGACGAACCGCATTCGCAAAGTTCAACGCGGTGCCGCACTACGCATATCTCAAGCTCAAGATGCCAAGCCCTCAAGGAGTAATTACGGTCAACGGAAACACCGAACGCTCCCTCCGTACGGAGGAGCATACGGCGGCTCTCGCAGCGGAGGTACAAAGTAGCCTTCTCAGGAAATTCTCCAGTTCGGCCATTAAAAAGCCAGACACTGCCAACTGCGCCCGGAGTAACCCACAGCAGGACCGCCTGGCACACTCTGAGCAAGCATAGCAATGCGGCCCCAACCCCAGCTTTCTGTTGGGTTTCGTAGTAATTTCAAAAATTTCCTACGCTCACGCAAGATCATGTGATGCATAGCAACGAGGGGGAGAGTGCTGTCTACGTACCCAACGCAGACCGACTGCGGAAGCGATGACACGACGTAGAGGAAGTAGTCATACGTCTTCACGATCCAACCGATCAAGCACCGAAACTACGGCACCTCCGAGTTCGAGCACACGTTCAGCTCGATGACGATCCCCGGACTCCGATCCAGCAAAGTGTCGGGGAAGAGTTCCGTCAGCACGACGGCGTGGTGATGATCTTGATGAACTACAGCAGCAGGGCTTCGCCTAAACTCCGCTACAGTATTATCGAGGTATATGGTGGCAGGGGGCACCGCACACGGCTAAGGAATAGATCACGTGGATCAACTTGTGTCTAGAGGTGCCCCCCTGCCTCCGTATATAAAGGAGGAGAGGAGGGGAGGCTGGCCGGCCAAGGGAGGAGGCGCAGGAGAGTCCTACTCCCTCTGGGAGTAGGATTCCCCCTCCAATCCTAGTCCAACTAGGATTCCTCGGAGGGGAAAAGAGGAGGAGGGGGCCAGCCACCTCTCCTAGTCCTAATAGGACTAGGGGAAGGGGGGCACGCAGCCCATCTAGGGCAGCCCCTTCTATTTTCCACTAAGGCCCACTATGGCCCATATAGCTCCCGGGGGTTCCGGTAACCCTCCCGGTATTCCGGTAAAATCCCGATTTCACCCGGAACACTTCCGATATCCAAATATAGGCTTCCAATATATCAATCTTTACGTCTCGACCATTTCGTGACTCCTCGTCATGTCCGTGATCACATCCGGGACTCCGAACAACCTTCGGTACATCAAAATGCATAAACTCATAATATAACTGTCATCGTAACCTTAAGCGTGCGGACCCTACGGGTTCGAGAACAATGTAGACATGACCGAGACATGTCTCCGGTCAATAACCAATAGTGGGACCTGGATGCCCATATTGGCTCCTACATATTCTACGAAGATCTTTATCGGTCAGACCGCATAACAACATACGTTGTTCCCTTTGTCATCGGTATGTTACTTGCCCGAGATTCGATCGTCGGTATCCAATACCTAGTTCAATCTCGTTACCGGCAAGTCTCTTTACTCGTTCCGTAATACATCATCTCGCAACAAACTCATTAGTTGCAATGCTTGCAAGGCTTATGTGATGTGCATTACCGAGAGGGCCCAGAGATACCTCTCCGACAATCGGAGTGACAAATCGTAATCTCGAAATACGCCAACCCAACATCTACCTTTGGAGACACCTGTAATGCTCCTTTATAATCACCCAGTTACGTTGTGACGTTTGGTAGCACCCAAAGTGTTCCTCCGGTAAACGGGAGTTGCATAATCTCATAGTCATAGGAACATGTATAAGTCATGAAGAAAGCAATAGCAACATACTAAACGATCGGGTGCTAAGCTAATGGAATGGGTCATGTCAATCAGATCATTCAACTAATGATGTGACCTCATTAATCAAATAACAACTCATTGTTCATGGTTAGGAAACATAACCATCTTTGATTAACGAGCTAGTCAAGTAGAGGCATACTAGTGACACTTTGTTTGTCTATGTATTCACACATGTATTATGTTTCCGGTTAATACAATTCTAGCATGAATAATAAACATTTATCATGATTATAAGGAAATAAATAATAACTTTATTATTGCCTCTAGGGCATATTTCCTTCAGTCTCCCACTTGCACTAGAGTCAATAATCTAGATTACACTGTAATGATTCTAACACCCATGGAGCTTTGGTGCTGATCACGTTTTGCTCGTGGAAGAGGCTTAGTCAACGGGTCTGCAACATTCAGATCCGTATGTATCTTGCAAATCTCTATGTCTCCCAACTGGACTAGATCCCGGATGGAGTTGAAGCGTCTCTTGATGTGTTTGGTCCTTTTGTGAAATCTGGATTCCTTTGCCAAGGCAATTGCACCAGTATTGTCACAAAAGATTTTCATTGGACCCGATGCATTAGGTATGACACCTAGATCGGATATGAACTCCTTCATCCAGACTCCTTCGTTCGCTGCTTCCGAAGCAGCTATGTACTCCGCTTCACATGTAGATCCCGCTACGACGCTTTGTTTAGAACTGCACCAACTGACAGCTCCACCGTTTAATGTAAACACGTATCCGGTTTGCGATTTAGAATCGTCCGGATCAGTGTCAAAGCTTGCATCAACGTAACCTTTTACGGTGAGCTCTTTGTCACCTCCATATACGAGAAACATATCCTTAGTCCTTTTCAGGTATTTCAGGATGTTCTTGACCGCTGTCCAGTGATCCATTCCTGGATTACTTTGGTACCTCCCTGCTAAACTTATAGCAAGGCACACATCAGGTCTGGTACACAGCATTGCATACATGATAGATCCTATGGCTGATGCATAGGGAACATCTTTCATATTCTCTCTACCTTCTGCAGTGGTCGGGCATTGAGTCTTACTCAATTTCACACCTTGTAACACAGGCAAGAACCCTTTCTTTGCTTGATCCATTTTGAACTTCTTCAAAATTTTGTCAAGGTATGTGCTTTGTGAAAGTCCAATTAAGCGTCTTAATCTATCTCTATAGATCTTAATGCCTAATATGTAAGCAGCTTCACCGAGGTCTTTCATTGAAAAACTTTTATTCAAGTATCCCTTTATGCTATCCAGAAATTCTATATCATTTCCAATTAGCAATATGTCATCCACATATAATATCAGAAATGCTACAGAGCTCCCACTCACTTTCTTGTAAATACAGGCTTCTCCGAATGTCTGTATAAAACCAAATGCTTTGATCACACTATCAAAACGTTTATTCCAACTCCGAGAGGCTTGCACCAGTCCATAAATGGATCGCTGGAGCTTGCACACTTTGTTAGCTCCCTTTGGATTGACAAAACCTTCCGGTTGCATCATATACAACTCTTCTTCCAGAAATCCATTCAGGAATGCAGTTTTGACATCCATCTGCCAAATTTCATAATTATAAAATGCAGCAATTGCTAACATGATTCGGACGGACTTAAGCATCGCTACGGGTGAGAAGGTCTCATCGTAGTCAATCCCTTGAACTTGCCGAAAACCTTTTGCGACAAGTCGAGCTTTGTAGACAGTAACATTACCATCAGCGTCAGTCTTCTTCTTAAAGATCCATTTATTTTCAATTGCTTGCCGATCATCGGGCAAGTCAACCAAAGTCCATACTTTGTTCTCATACATGGATCCCATCTCAGATTTCATGGCTTCAAGCCACTTTGCGGAATCTGGGCTCACCATCGCTTCTTCATAGTTCGTAGGTTCATCATGATCTAGTAGCATGACTTCCAGAACTGGATTACCGTACCACTCTGGTGCGGATCTTACTCTGGTTGATCTACGAGGTTCAGTAGTATCTTGTTCTGAAGTTTCATGATCATTATCATTAACTTCCTCACTTATTGGTGTAGGTGTCGCAGAAACAATTTTCTGTGATGTACTACTTTCCAACAAGGGAGCAGGTACAGTTACCTCGTCAAGTTCCACTTTCCTCCCACTCACATCTTTCGAGAAAAACTCCTTCTCTAGAAAGGATCCATTCTTGGCAACGAATGTTTTGCCTTCGGATCTGTGATAGAAGGTATACCCAACAGTTTCCTTTGGGTATCCTATGAAGACACATTTCTCCGATTTGGGTTCGAGCTTATCAGGTTGAAGCTTTTTCACATAAGCATCGCAGCCCCAAACTTTAAGAAACGACAACTTTGGTTTCTTGCCAAACCACAGTTCATAAGGCGTCGTCTCAACGGATTTTGATGGTGCCCTATTTAACGTGAATGCGGCCGTCACTAGAGCATAACCCCAAAACGATAGCGGTAAATCAGTAAGAGACATCATAGATCGCACCATATCCAGTAAAGTACGATTACGACGTTCGGACACACCATTACGCTGTGGTGTTCCGGGTGGCGTGAGTTGCGAAACTATTCCACAGTTTTTCAAATGTACACCAAACTCGTAACTCAAATATTCTCCTCCACGATCAGATCGCAGAAACTTTATTTTCTTGTTACGATGATTTTCAACTTCACTCTGAAATTCTTTGAACTTTTCAAATGTTTCAGACTTATGTTTCATTAAGTAGATATACCCATATCTGCTTAAATTATCTGTGAAGGTGAGAAAATAACGATATCCGCCACGAGCCTCAATATTCATCGGACCACATACATCGGTATGTATGATTTCCAACAAATCTGTTGCTCTCTCCATAGTACCGGAGAACGGTGTTTTAGTCATCTTGCCCAAGAGGCACGGTTCGCAAGTACCAAGTGATTCATAATCAAGTGGTTCCAAAAGTCCATCAGTATGGAGTTTCTTCATGCGCTTTATACCGATATGACCTAAACGACAGTGCCACAAATAAGTTGCACTTTCATTATCAACTCTGCATCTTTTGGCTTCAACATTATGAATATGTGTATTACTACTATCGAGATTCAATAGGAATAGAACACTCTTCAAGGGTGCATGACCATAAAAGATATTACTCATATAAATAGAACAACCATTATTCTCTGATTTAAATGAATAACCGTCTCGCATTAAACAAGATCCAGATATAATGTTCATGCTCAACGCTGGCACCAAATAACAATTATTTAGGTCTAATATTAATCCCGAAGGTAGATGTAGAGGTAGCGTGCCGACCGCGATCACATCGACTTTGGAACCGTTCCCCACGCGCATCGTCACCTCGTCCTTTGCCAGTGCTCGCTTATTCCGTAGTCCCTGTTTCGAGTTGCAAATATTAGCAACAGAACCAGTATCAAATACCCAGGTGCTACTGCGAGCTCTAGTAAGGTACACATCAATAACATGTATATCACATATACCTTTGTTCACCTTGCCATCCTTCTTATCCGCCAAATACTTGGGGCAGTTCCGCTTCCAGTGACCAGTCTGCTTGCAGTAGAAGCACTCAGTTTCAGGCTTAGGTCCAGACTTGGGTTTCTTCTCCTGAGCAGCAACTTGCTTGCCGTTCTTCTTGAAGTTCCCCTTCTTCTTCCCTTTGCCCTTTTTCTTGAAACTAGTGGTTTTGTTAACCATCAACACTTGATGCTCCTTTTTGATTTCTACCTCCGCAGCTTTCAGCATCGCGAAGAGCTCGGGAATAGTCTTGTTCATCCCTTGCATATTATAGTTCATCATGAAGCTCTTGTAGCTTGGTGGCAGTGATTGGAGAATTCTGTCAATGACGCAATCATCCGGAAGATTAACTCCCAATTGAATCAAGTGATTATTATACCCAGACATTTTGAGTATATGCTCACTGACAGAACTGTTCTCGTCCATCTTGCAGCTATAGAACTTACTGGAGACTTCATATCTCTCAATTCGGGCATTTGCTTGAAATATTAACTTCAACTCTTGGAACATCTCATATGCTCCATGACGTTCAAAACGTCGTTGAAGTCCCGATTCTAAGCCGTAAAGCATGGCACACTGAACTATCGAGTAGTCATCAGCTTTGCTCTGCCAGACGTTCATAACATCTGGCGTTGCTCCAGCAGCAGGCCTGGCACCCAGCGGTGCTTCCAGGACGTAATTCTTCTATGCAGCAATGAGGATAATCCTCAAGTTATGGACCCAGTCCGTGTAATTGCTACCATCATCTTTCAACTTTGCTTTCTCAAGGAACGCATTAAAATTCAACGGAACAATAGCACGAGCCATCTATCTACAATCAACATAAACAAGCAAGATACTATCAGGTACTAAGTTCATGATAAATTTAAGTTCAATTAATCATATTACTTAAGAACTCCCACTTAGATAGACATCCCTCTAATCTTCTAAGTGATTACGTGATCCAAATCAACTAAACCATAACCGATCATCACGTGAGATGGAGTAGTTTTCAATGGTGAACATCGTTTATGTTGATCATATCTACTATATGATTCACGCTCGACCTTTCGGTCTCCGTGTTCCGAGGTCATATCTGCATATGCTAGGCTCGTCAAGTTTAACCTGAGTATTCTGCGTGTGCAAAAACTGGCTTGCACCCGTTGTAGATGGACGTAGAGCTTATCACACCCGATCATCACGTGGTGTCTGGGCACGACGAACTTTGGCAACGGTGCATACTCAGGGAGAACACTTCTTGATAATTTAGTGAGAGATCATCTTATAATGCTACCGTCAATCAAAGCAAGATAAGATGCATAAACAGATAAACATCACATGCAATCAATATAAGTGATATGATATGGCCATCATCATCTTGTGCTTCTGATCTCCATCTCCGAAGCACCGTCATGATCACCATCGTCACCGGCGTGACACCTTGATCTCCATCGTAGCATCGTTGTCGTCTCGCCAATCTTATGCTTCCACGACTATCACTACCGTTTAGTAATAAAGTAAAGCATTACATCGCGATTGCATTGCATACAATAAAGCGACAACCATATGGCTCCTGCCAGTTGCCGATAACTCAGTTACAAAACATGATCATCTCATACAATAAAATTCAGCATCATGCCTTGACCATATCACATCACAACATGCCCTGCAAAAACAAGTTAGACGTCCTCTACTTTGTTGTTGCATGTTTTATGTGGCTGCTACGGGCTTAAGTAAGAACCAATCTCACCTACGCATCAAAACCACAACGATAGTTTGTCAAATAGACTCCGTTTTAACCTTCTCAAGGACCAGGCGTAGCCATACTTGGTTCAACTAAAGTTGGAGAGACAGTCGCCCGCAAGCCATCTATGTGCAAAGCACGTCGAGGGAACCGGTCTCGCGTAAGCGTACGCGTAAGGTTGGTCCGGGTCGTCTCGTCCAACAATACCGCTGAACCAAAGTATGACATGCTGGTAGGCAGTATGACTTGTATCGTCCACAACTCACTTGTGTTCTACTCGTGCATATAACATCAACATAAATAACCTAGGCTCGGATGCCACTGTTGGGTTTCGTAGTAATTTCAAAAATTTTCCTACGCTCACGCAAGATCATGTGATGCATAGCAACGAGGGGGAGAGTGTTGTCTACGTACCCAACACAGACCGACTGCGGAAGCGATAACACGACGTAGAGGAAGTAGTCGTACGTCTTAACGATCCAACCGATCAAGCACCGAAACTACAGCACCTCCGAGTTCGAGCACATGTTCAGCTCGATGACGATCCCCGGACTCCGATCCAGCAAAGTGCCGGGGAAGAGTTCCGTCAGCACGACGGCGTGGTGACGATCTTGATGAACTACAGCAGCAGGGCTTCGCCTAAACTCCGCTACAGTATTATCGAGGTATATGGTGGCAGGGGGCACCTTACACGGCTAAGGAATAGATCACGTGGATCAACTTGTGTGTCTAGAGGTGCCCCCTGCCTCCGTATATAAAGGAGGAGAGGAGGGGAGGCTGTCCGGCCAAGGGAGGAGGCGCAGGAGAGTCCTACTCCCTCTGGGAGTAGGATTCCCCCTCCAATCCTAGTCCAACTAGGATTCCTCGGAGGGGAAAAGAGGAGGAGGGGGCCGGCCACCTCTCCTAGTCCTAATAGGACTAGGGGAAGGGGGGGTGCAGCCCATCTAGGGCAGCCCCTTTTCTTTTCCACTAAGGCCCACTATGGCCCATATAGCTCCCGGGGGGTTCCGGTAACCCTCCCGGTATTCCGGTAAAATCCCGATTTCACCCGGAACACTTCCGATATCCAAATATAGGCTTCCAATATATCAATCTTTACGTCTCGACCATTTCGAGACTCCTCGTCATGTCCGTGATCACATCCGGGACTCCGAACAACCTTCGGTACATCAAAATGCATAAACTCATAATATAGCTCTCATCGTAACCTTAAGCGTGCGGACCCTACGGGTTCGAGAACAATGTAGACATGACCGAGACATGTCTCCGGTCAATAACCAATAGCGGGACCTGGATGCCCATATTGGCTCCTACATATTCTACGAAGATCTTTATCGGTCAGACCGCATAACAACATACGTTGTTCCCTTTGTCATCGGTATGTTACTTGCCCGAGATTCGATCGTCGGTATCCAATACCTAGTTCAATCTCGTTACCGGCAAGTCTCTTTACTCGTTCCGTAATACATCATCTCGCAACTAACTCATTAGTTGCAATGCTTGCAAGGCTTATGTGATGTGCATTACCGAGAGGGCCCAGAGATACCTCTCCGACAATCGGAGTGACAAATCCTAATCTCGAAATACGCCAACCCAACATCTATCTTTGGAGACACCTGTAATGCTCCTTTATAATCACCCAGTTACGTTGTGACGTTTGATAGCACCCAAAGTGTTCCTCCGGTAAACGGGAGTTGCATAATCTCATAGTCATAGGAACATGTATAAGTCATGAAGAAAGCAATAGCAACATACTAAACGATCGGGTGCTAAGCTAATGGAATGGGTCATGTCAATCAGATCATTCAACTAATGATGTGACCTCGTTAATCAAATAACAACTCATTGTTCATGGTTAGGAAACATAACCATCTTTGATTAACGAGCTAGTCAAGTAGAGGCATACTAGTGACACTTTGTTTGTCTATGTATTCACACATGTATTATGTTTCCGGTTAATACAATTCTAGCATGAATAATAAACATTTATCATGATTATAATAAAATAAATAATAACTTTATTATTGCCTCTAGGGCATATTTCCTTCAGTAGCCCCTCAACCCAGCCTCACCTTCAACATGACTCCATGGTAGATGATCAGTCCACCCCCGCGCCTCATCGACTTCAAGCTTCGTGTAGACAACACCTTGAATCAACCCCGCGCCATAGTCTTGCTGAAGCCACACAAGCCATCGGGGCCGGCGCCACGTGTTTCCACACCCAGAAGTCGGTCACCATCAGCATCACGCTCCTTTGTCGTCGTCGTCGATCCAACACCTTCTTCTGTACCAACCGACTTGCGTCGATCCGTCAAACTGCCTAGTCTGACCCAGCCGAACTCGCTCGACTGTACGGCACACTCGTGGCTCCCAAATCGTCTTCCGCGAATCTCCATCCATCACATGATAACCCCATCTTAGCTGACATGATTTCCCGCAACACCTTCAAGCATCCATGTTGTGCCAACAAATCTTTCACTTTTGTCTGCCATAACCCAAGGTTTTCAGTTCCACGAACTTCTCCACCTCAAACCTGACACCCATTGACGTCATAGTTCTTTGTACGACTGACCTTGTGAAAAAAAATACATGAGCAATCTCCCTGTGATGCACAAGTACATGACAGAACATCTGTGTACTACTAGCAACTCCAACCAAAAAGCTTTTGATCTTCGCGTCATTGCTCCTGAGGCCTTTTACAATGGGAGATGCTTAGAAAGGTGCTTGCAAAAATAAACCGAGTTTTTTCTGAAGCACCGGTGCCTATTTCCACAGAAGAGACGCTTAGTTAAGCGTCTACCCTGTACAAATAAGCACCGATGCTTAAGAAAAGTCTAGTTTATTTCTCTAAGCATTTCCCCTAAGCATCTTCCATTGTACAAAGCCTGACTCAACACTTGATGCTAGTGACGTCCTTTGTGTCAAATATGCTCCTGATGGATACACAATGATGGATTTTTGCCTTTGCCTCTGATCTGCCCGCCTCCATGTCGCACAGGAGAGGCCGTTGTCTCCAGGGACTCGGTCCCCATCTTTTTTTCATAACAAATCTCCTGAGTCGATCCGACTTGCACCGCAGCCCTGCCGCGTAGCGCACCTAGGCAGCCTTCCGCGCGACCTCCAGCACAACATGCGCACCTGCTAGCCCCGCTGGGCCAGCACACACCGCGCGCGCCTCGGCTCCGCTTGGCCCGCCGAGCGTTGCTTGCCACGCGACGCATCACCTTGCGATCGAGCCGCACACGTCGTCTAGGGTTGCCTCCTACGTCCACTGACAGCTCAGAATACGATCTGTACAACTCGTCGAGATTGCCTCGTCTGATATATTTTCCAATCGGTCCCAACCGCGCGCACCAATTGCTCTACGGCGACTTCCAGTGCAGACGATACCGATTAACACATCAAACCTTCCTTTAGATCAACTCAAATAACCTCATCTCAACCTTACTTATGATACCACTTGTTAAAATAAATCTGAGGCATACTGTCGATCATTCGAGGACCAAGCAATCACACGAGTACGACACCGAGATTTGTTAACGAGGTTCACTGATATGGCTACATCCCCGGGGCTTGACTATGGGCGCTCCTCCACATGACACCGCTACAATACCGCACCCGGTCGCCCTGAACACCGGCACATGCCGCCGGCTTCCCCTGCGTTCCAGTGCTATTATGTTGGCATAGGTTACATCGTGTGTCTAGCCCCGCTATATATGAGAGACCTAGGATACAAGTGTCCTACTAGGACACGACTCCATATCATATCTAAACACAATACAATTCAGAGTCCAACTGTAACCTAACTTGTACACAATATTCGACACAACTCTAACAGTTTTATTGGTTTTTTTTTTCTATTTTTTGCTTCATTTTATTTGGTTTTCTCCAGGTCTTTTCTCTCCTTTTCCTGTCTTCTTTTGTTTTTGGTTTGGTTTTCTTATCTCTTATCCATTTTTTGTGTTTTTATTGTTTTTATCAATTTTCTTTCCTTCTTTTTTTCTTCATCTTTCTCCTTTCTTGATTTTCAACATTTTATGTTATTCTTTGTCTCTTTATTGATTTTCACTGTTTTTTCATTCTTTTTGCATTTGTTTCTTTAGTTTTATTTTTTATTTTCTTTTTTCTATGTTTTTTTTCAGTTTTCATTGATTTTTTTCTTTTCTTTCTTTTAGTTTCTGTTATACATTTTTTTTATACGTCAAGAATATTTTTCAAAAACATGTTTAACATTTTTTAATACATGATCAACATTTTCTATGCACATGTAACCTTTTTTAAATGCTTGATTAAGATTTTTCAAACTCAATATTAATGTTTATTAATACTTAGTCAATATTTTTTTCAAATTATTGATTAAAATTTTTATATACATGATAAAAAATTCATGATTTTTTAATACATGATCAACAAATTTTCTATACACATTCAACATTTTTCCGAATGTTTGATTAATATTTTTAAATACTTTTTCAGTTATTTTCAAGTACTTTTTAAACATTTATAAAATGTTTTTGTAGTGTGTTTGTTTTTAATTTGTATATTTAGAATATTTTAAAATATAAACAAAAGTACAAAAATAAAGCAAAAAAGAAAACAGAAAATGTAAAAACAAACATAAAAAGGAGGCTGTGGCCTCCCGCTCTCCTGGGCCGGCCCATCTCGGTCTCCCCTTCAGCTAGGTTTCTTCCCCAGGCGTCCCCACTCTGGCACTCTCCCCCTTTCCTCCTCCCCACCCACACACTTTTTGATCCTGAGGGCGGCGTGATGGCGCTGAGGGGCGTTTGGCAGCTGCAGAAGCTTGTGGTGAACTACTGCGACTGGGGAGGGAGCAGCAGAGGAATCAGGTACCTTTCATCATGCCGATAAGAGCCGATTTCACCACTAGGCAGACCCTAGCGATTTGATCTGTTCTGCTTTGATGCGGTAACAAGTTTAGATTCGGGAGGGGAGATCCGAATTACTCGCTCTGTTAATCGAGTTGGATTGGTCTGTTGATTGTGCAGACCGTGCGTAAGGTACTTGCTGTCTGACACTTTGTACAAAGTCAGTTTCTGCATGGAAAAATTAGTTGTAAAGATCTTCCTCAAATGTGTTATGCTTAGTATATGCCCTGTTATCTGGTTTTTCTGAAAGGTGCCAGTAGTGTGTTTCCGGCGAAGAACTAACTATCAAGTCTGAGTGTTCTTGGATACTTTGGGCCATGTCATAAACAGTACATAGGCTGTGAAAGAACCCCTCTGTTTACTGATGTAGGCCGTTATGGTTTGCGTACAGTCAAACTTGACCAATATAGAGTTGTGTGTGTTGATTGGCAACATGGAACTGATTTCGACAAAATTGTAAGCAGAAAACTTCCGTGTTATATGTTTGAATGTGTCTGCTAGCATATTATTGGACTTTGACTGTCATTGCGAAAGTTCTATCTATAGAAGACAATGCCATTTCATAAGTGAAATATAAACTGAGGGAGTATGGCTCAAGGATGGAAGTAAGTACTAGAGGCACTCTCATGATACTGAAGTGGAACTGCACATGTTGATGTAAATTGGACGAGGCACAACACTTACTAGCCTGCTTAACTTCTCTCTGATCGATAGCAGTTTGATTAAAAAAAGGGCAGCCCGGTGCACGCAGCTCCCGCTTGCGCAGGGTCCGGGCAAGGGTCCGACCACTTTGGGTCTTTTGTATGCAGCCTTTCCCTACATTTCTGCAAGAGGCTGTTTCCATGATTTAATTTGAACTCCCTTATGAACATGAAAATCCAGTGCATGACTTGGAGGGCTTTGACCTCTTTTTTTCCGATGGAAACTGATAACAACATCCAACATGCCAGCCCAGTTGTGGTATCAAATGGTTCTAGGTAGGGATGGGCTATCTTTCCTCGTGGACACAATTGTGCATGTTGAGCATCGCGTTTGTATTATGTGTTCCACATGATGCCATTGAAAAATAGCTCACTGAATTACTGGAAATGGAGAAATTTTGTTTAGAAGAAACAGTTCAGTTACAGTTTAGGCCAATAGTTATTTGCTGGTTGTGCTGTAAATGAAGCTGGGGATTTTGGATTCTTGAACATAAGTTTATTCCCAATTTCACATATTATCCTCTTTCCCTGTGGATTGGTAGGCTATACTTTAAGCATTAGTTGTATGACTTTGCAGCTTAAATATTGCTTGTATCAATATCTTTGTCGTCAGGATTCAGTACCTGAACACTTGAATCTTTCAACTTGCCTGCTCCTTCATATCTAATACTCCTTGGAATTGCAGGGCTTTTATGGAGTCACATCTTCCAGCTTTGAAGGAAAAGAATCCCCAGTTAGAGGTAGTGACACAGCTTGTCCGTGGTCAGCATCCTAACTTGAAGGGCATTTACAGTAAGATCTTCCATTTCTTTTGACCATCATAGTGTTATATCAAGAGTTATATGGCTGGCAACTGTATTACTTATAATGGTGTTACTTTCTGATAGTGGTTTAGATCTTTCTGTTGGTACTGACAAAATGCATAGAGTCAGTTATTTTTCTTGCAGTCTCTTGCAGTCAAGTACTGCAGTTTACACTAGCCATATTTAGTTTTAAATTGCAGCACTGGGATATTTGTAGCTGTTTCTTCCATGTACGTACTTGTGATGAATTTGACTTGCTCAACAGCCCAAAGGTGAAAACTCACATGGTTCAAGCATGACATGGTTAACTTTGTGTCCTTCATATGAATACATCTTCTTTAGAGAATGTTAGCTTGTTTTGTTTGAGGGATGCGCTTGTTCTGCGTCAAGTACATCCATCTCGGATGGAATAGAGACGTGCCACATATTTTGTGGTGGTGAGGGGACAGGTTCATTCAACAAATTATGTGGAATGCATTTCGCATATTGTAGCAACTTCTTTCACTTTTGTAATGTTTAGCCCAACGATAATTGCATTCGACTGTACTAGCCAAACCAAATCTGATGTTGTACGAGGAGTTAGGGCATTATGCAGGCCAAAAACATTCCATGGTTGTAGGAGTTACGGCATTACGCAGGCCAAACAACCATATAGATTCTGTTCCTCTGTTGTAGGAGGAGATTACTTATTAGGATATTTTTCATAAAATGCCCACCCAATTTTTTTTTTGAAATGGAACACCGTGCATTCCATAAATCACCGTGGACCAGCCAAATCGGCGGTCACCGCATCGGATACAACTCTAGGGAGGTCTACCGACCACACTTGGTAGTCGACATTGACATTCCGCCTACCAATAGCCGCAAGCTCATGGGTAGGAGCATTACACACACGAGGACAGTAGGAAACATTCCAATCAATAAAACCAATCTGGAGAAGGTATTTGATCTCACGGAACAGGGTGCCCAGGTTAGATCGGTCGAGAGCATTCGTCGTTGCAGCTTGCTGGATCCCGATGCAGTCCGTCTCAAAAACGACACGTCCCATACCCTGAGGGCATCTCCAGCCGCGCCCCCAGGAAGGCCTCCCCAGGCGTTTTTTTTGCGCCGGCGCCGAAAAATCGGCCCAGTCGCGCCCCCAGGAGCCCGATTTTCGCCGGCTTGGGCCGAAAACAGCGCCGGCGGACCCAGGCCGAACCCGGCGCGCTGGGGGGCGCCCGGGGGCGCCGGGGCGAACTGTTTTGGCGCGAAACAGCCGCGGGCCCGCCGCGTCAGGGGCACGGCTCTCTTCTCGCCCCTTCGTCGTCCTCATCGCCTCGTTTCCCGCGGCGAATCAATGCCAAAGCTGCCGCGCCGGTCAGCCTGCGCCATTGATGCCTCACGGGCGGCGCAGTGAAGACCGGATGACGCGCGTCCCTCGCCCGCCACGCGTATCACGGCGGCTCGCGCACGGGCGGCGCCTCGGCCTATATAAGACGCGCCCCAGCGCACTCGGCGACTCGCACTCTCTTGCCGTCGTCGTTCCTCCCTCTCCTCTCTCTCGCCGTCTCTAGTTCATCACACCCATGGCCGAGCGCTTTCCAGGCGACGACGCGGCGGCGAACGGCTTCGGCCGCCGCCATCTTCACGAGAACGAGGCTCGCCTCCTTTTCGAGGCCGAGTACCCGGTCCCGCCGGACATGCGGGTGCCCGGGGTGTGGAGGATCAGCGCCGGCGGCGTGCCGGTGCCCCCGGTACCCACCGGCGCGGCGCGGCGTGCGGAGATCGCACGCATCCGCTCGTCCCTGCCGCGTGCGGCGAGGGAGGGGCCACGGTACGTCTCCGACAGCCCGCTCTGGGAGCCTTATTTCCGCCGCCGTCACGCCGAGCAGCTCGAGGCCACCAACGGCGTCGAGCCCTCCGGCAGGCTCAACGCCGTCGGCCGGCGTCGGTGGTGGGGCGTGCCCGGGCGCACGTTGGAGGCCGTCCTCGAGTACATCGAGGGCGGCAACACGCCGCGCCTCGAGTACCCCGCTCCCCCGTCCTTCCCACGCCGCCGGGGAAGCTCCTGGACCCCGAGGCGCATGGAGACCGGGGGGTCCTCCTCGTCCGGCGGCTCCCCCTGCCTCCACCTCCGCCCCGTCAAGCCGGAGCCCTAGGGCACGCCTGTCAGCGCGCGCACCCGCAGCTTCGGCGTCCGCATCGGCGACAACGCCTCCCCCATCGGCCGCTTCGTCCTCGTCGAGCCCAAGCCGGAGCCCGGCCTCCCCGCAGAGTACGAGGAGATAGCCCGGCGTGGCTTCTCCGACGAGGACGCCCTACGGTGGGCGCGGGACGACTACCTCCGCGACGAGATGGTCCGGCAGCGCCGGGCCCTGGAGGAGATCGCCGCCCGCAAGCGTGGGCGCGAGGACAAGCACGGCGTCGTGGTCCTCGACAGCGACGACGACGACGACGCCCCGGACCGTCCAACCCGCCGCGCCAACCGGGGGAGGGATGCAGCAGGGACGGCGGAGGCGTCGGCGGGGGCGACGACGACGACGGCGGTGACTACACGCGGTTCTACAGCCTCCTCGGCATGTAGAACCGCGTGGGCGGGTGGCGAGGCGGGCGGCGAGGGAGACGGCGGGGGTAGCCCGCGGTAGTTTTTCCTTTTTTTGTAAAATATGTTTAAATTTGAACGAACTCGAACGTGTTTGCGTTGTGTTTGCGCCGAATTTAAACATTTTAAAAACCCGTGGGGGGCTGCGACTGGGGGGCATCACGCCCCCAGTGCGCGGTTTAGCGCCGGTGCGCCCCCAGGGGGCGATTTTTTGCCCCTCCTGGGGGGCCAACGGCTGGAGATGCCCTGACTTTCATCTAGCTTAATTGCATGAAGCAGGGCACATGCCTCCGCATGTAGGGCCTCGCCCATATGTGAAAGGCTTCCTGCCGCGGCTAGGATCACCTCTCCAGTGTGATCCCGAGCGATGCATCCCCAACCCGCGAGTCCAGTCCCCGGATCAAAAGATCCATCCAAATTGATCTTGACTACGTCGGTGGTCGGGCAGGTCCAGCTGGGTTTTGGTTTAGGATTGCTCTGACCCTGCTCTCCACAATATAGGCGCCATTCCGCAATGTGCTTTGACAACGTGAAGGCGAATTCCTGGATCGTAGCCCTCTGGTCGTTGTGGTTTGCCTTGTTTCGCTCCGTCCACCACATCCACAACAGGCAGATAGTATGTAGTTTCTCGTCCTCCGGCAAGGAAACAATAAGTTTCAGGAGTTGGCATGGTGATTGGCATGGTAATAGCATCTGACGTGTCTGTTCTAACCCGCACGCCTTCCACATCTTCTTCACTTCCTTGCAGCGAAGGAACAGGTGGCCTCCGTCCTCCTGTAGCCGGTGGCATACCACACAGTCCGTCTCCAGTTGCACGCCAATTCGCTCCACATTCCGCAGAAGAGGATGACTGTTATGGGCCAGTCTCCACATAAAGTGATGGATCTTGCCGGGGCATCGTATCTTCCAGAGCTGTTGCCACATTCTTCTGTCCTCCTCTCCCCCAGCTGAGCTTTCCCCACGCGGGCGCGGTCGTTGTCTCTGGAGCATGTCAGTATACACCCTGTATGCCGATCTTACTGAGAACAGCCCCTTGTTGTCAAATTGCCAGGCCACAAAGTCCTCATGGTGCTCAAAGATAGGGATCTTTAGGATTATTTCTGCATCCATCGCGCTGAAAGTTTGTTGCACAAGCTGCTCATCCCATGTGTGAGACTCCGGGTCAATGAGTTCGGAGACTTTTGTCAGCAGGGTAGCCCCCCGAAAGGAACGCGGGAAACGTACAGGCCCCGCCGGCAGCCACGGATCATGCCAAATGTGTATCTGCTGCCCGTCCCCCACTCTCCACACCATTCCCTCCTTGACCACTTGGACCCCTTGCAAGATACTACGCCAAACATAGCTAATTCCCGGTGTTGGCACAGCCGATAGGAGATCTCCACTAGGGTAGTACTTGGCGCGCAAGACACGGGCGCAGAGGGAGTCAGGCGCTTGCAGAAGGCGCCAGACTTGACGAGCTAGCATGGCGATATTGAACGCGTGAAGATCCCTAAATCCAAGACCACCTTGCTCTTTTGGCAAGGTCATTCTCTCCCAACCCACCCAGTGGTGCCTTTGATCATCATCCTGATTTGCCCACCAGAAGCGGCATATCATAGAGCAGATGCCATCGCATAGCCCCTTCATCAAGTCAAAACAAGCCATTGCATAGGTGGGAATCGCTTGGGCCACCGTTTTAATCAGGATCTCCTTTCCCTTCTTCGACAGCAACTTGATCTTGTAACCTTGGAGCAGCTCCCAAATTCTGTCTCGGATGTATTCAAAACAAATCTGGCGTGATCTGCCCACATAGCTAGGAAGGCCCAGGTATTTTCCTATGGATCCTTCACCTCTAAGACCCAGAACATGGAGCAATGCTTGTTTCTTTTGTCCTGGTGTGTTCTTGCTGAAATGTATCGCAGACTTGTCCCTATTGATTGTTTGGCCCGACCCCCTTTCATAAACCTCCAAAATCTCGTCGACAGTGGTCATACTCTCTTCCGTGGCCTCCAGAAGCAGCAGCGAATCGTCCGCAAAAAGGAGGTGAGTTATCGACGGGGCAGTAGGTGCGATCCGTATACCCCGAATGCGTCCCATCTCCTCCGCGCGGTTGATCAGTGAAGATAGCCCTTCTGCACATAATAGGAATAGGTACGGGGAGGCGGGGTTGCCCTGCCGTAAACCGCGGCCGGGAACCACCGTATCAGTACAGCCCTCATTGATTTTGAAACGGTACCGAACCGTACTCATGCACTTGCAGATCAGGGCCACAAACTCCGGTGCAAAACCCAGCTGGATCATAATTTTCTCCATGAAAGCCCACTCCACCCGGTCATACGCCTTACTCATGTCAAGTTTCAAAGCTGCATGTCAGGAATTACCACTCCCTAACTCACTGACAGGGCCCACTCACATGTCAGTGAGACATGATTCATATCAAAAGACCATCCATGTTAGTTTTGATGAACTCATGGCTACATGTGCTTGCTTTGTGATTATTATTTAATATTTATGCAACATTATTCTTGTGCAGAAAACCATAACGAGAGAGTGGTTTGTGTCAGAAATCTAGCACCCGAGGACATCATGTTGCAAGCTAGTAGGCTAAGGTGTTCTCTGGGCAGGAAAGTGGTGAAGCTGAGAACTAGACACGTTACGAAACGGCCAAGTGTCCAGGGGACATGGACGACGGAACTGAAGATGTGAATCAAAGTTCCGAGAGAGGCTGTTGCAGTGTTCCTGTTGAACTGTTTGAGATCTATGGCAAGAACTCTGTGCTGCTATTAGACCTACCTTTTGTCAGTAGTTACAGTTTCATTTTTTGTTTGTTTGAGACATAATAATCTGATAATATCATGTAAACGTGGGAGATTCTTGTTAGTGGCGGATGTGATCTTAGACCATCATCTTCCTTGAACTTGCCAGGGTAGACAATTTGATCTGGGTGGCCCTGCAAGTCATGAACAGTTCTTTTTTTCAATCCATGGTGGTTAACAGAGATGCTACTATGAGGGCAATACGGCGAGGTGGCCAGACAATGTAGAGGAAGAGAAATCAGGTCCCAGTTTTGTGGGGTCTTCCTGTTGTTGGGATGGTGCTGTCCCAAGAACTGTTTCAGATGCTCTATGCTTTTAATAACGAGGAAAAGGTAAAAAGTGGTTCAGATTTCCGCCTGCTTCTTTTTGATCATTTATTACAGTTGATGTATATATATGTATAATGCGATGTGGATATTTGATCTTGCTGTGTGCCGTGCTGGTAGTGTCAGCCTGTCAGGGTATCATTCATCAGTGGCGTCTGCCGTGCTGTCCGGTACCAGAACATCTACCTAACCTTTAGTCGTTATAACCAGATTTTGGCATCCACGGGTGTGTAAACCGTCACGCGCATCAGGAGCGGATGACTGGAGCTGCAGTTCGCGATAAGAATATCTGAACGCATAATGACCAGTAGTACCAGAAAGCTGGAGCAAGAGATAAGCAGCAGAGGACGCGGAACGCACTAAGCAGCGCCATTGGGCGAGCAGCCGCACCCGCACGCCTCCTTGAGGTCGCCGTCGGCGAGCCCGGAGCCAGCCAGCCATCCAGATCAGCACCTGCTTGACAGAGAGGGGCACAGCACAGCGTGTAGCTCAGCTGCCAGCAAAGTTTTTCTTTTTCTTTTCTGAGGGGCGATAAATAATTTTTTTGGTGATAAATAAAAATAATGTTGGATGTTCAGATGTGAACACCTCCCCTACCTGGCGTGCTTCGCTGGGTTTCAACTTTCAACAGAGGAGAGGAACATCCTGTTCCGTTCCGTACGAGCGCCGTTTCCCCCGAGTTAATATAATCAATAAATAGCCGCCAGCCCGCCGGGCCAGGCTGCCCCCACCGCGAAATAGCGGCAACCCAAAGCAAAGCAACAAACAAACCCAAGGCAGAGGAGAGCACAGGGAGGCCGCTCGCCCTTCTCTTTCCCACCCTCCGCAACCGCAAAGGTTTTCTTCTCTTCTCTTCTCTCGCCAGCCAGGGAGGAGGTTTCCCGTCCCGCCCTCGACCCCGCCATGGCGACGTCGTTCGACCGCTGGGAGAAGGACCCCTTCTTCCTCGCCGCCGAGGAGGTCCAGGAGTCTGCCGATCGGTGCGCGCGCTGCCGTTTCGCCTTTCTTTTTTCTTCTTCTTCGGTTCCGGTTCTTATGGATCTCATTTTTGTTTTTTTCCTGTTCGCGACCTCGCAGGATGGAATCGGTGTACAAGATATGGGTGCAGGAGAGGAGCGGCGGCGATTCGGCCCTCGGCGGGGAGGTCGGCGCCGTCGAGCTGCGCCGCGAGCTGCACACCGCGCTCGGCACCGCCAAGTGGCAGGTGAATTTGGCTCCTCGCTGCTACTCTCCCCTTACCTTACCGTTCGTGTCGCAGCTGTGGATTGATCCGCTCGCCTGGATCGGCGTTTTCTTTCCTTTCTTCTGCTTACAAGTCATTGTGCTGAAATACTGCTTAAGACTGCATTTATGTAGATGTGGGTGTGATTAGGATGTATCGAGTCATGAAAAATTGCCCCGAAATACTGAAGAAGTTGGTACAGGTGCCTTCAACTCAGAACCTAACTGCTTGTTTATTTGTGCTTTTAGCTTGATGAATTGGAGCGAGCAATTAGATCAAACGACGAGGTTGTCTCGGCAGGAAAGGATACGAGAGCACTGCATAGTAACTTTGTTGCGGCGATTGGCTATCGCATATTAGAAGTTGAGAACAACCTGAATGCATCCAATGTCGCGGAGGGGAGGAGCACACTGAGCTGGATTCATTTGGATGAGAGCGAGCGGGACGACCTCGCGGCTTTCCTATCTGCAACCCCTCCTCAACATCAGGATAAAGTTGTTACAATCCCGTCTGCTGGCGATATTCAGGTGGGCAGCAACCCCACAAGGGTGAGGAAAAATATCTCAGCTGACAGCTCCAATGATTCATCTGGCTCTGCAGACTTGAGTTCAGCGAGAGCAAAAGAAGATGCACATCGTGGGCACAGGAGGTCAGTCAGTGCCAGTGCTGATATTGGATCGTCGCCTATGTCATTTCCAAATGAACGGGAGGGTGCTGCTGAACAATCATCTCTTGGCCCACACAGAGCACCTTTGCTGAATATTGTTAAAGCGTGCGGATTGCCAAGTGCCTTGAAACCTAAGCCTGCAATTAAGTACAAAAAAGGAGCTGTGAGGTGGGCACATGCAGACAAACAGGATCTTGAAGCGGCAATCCCTCTCACAAATCCTCAGTTGGGTCAGGTATTGAGATCTTACTTGAATGGTGCTAACATCCATTGTTCAATACGATTCAGTTTGAAGCTTAGTTTTATATCCTTATATTGCCATTCTTTGTTGTAGGGCTTAGATGGATACTCTGAAAGAAGCATCGGTTACTTAAATACTTGCGATGGGGTTACATACAATAAGAAACTCTATGGTTGGCTTGGAGCACTGCGTAAGAAACTTCAGAGATCACAATATCAAATTCGATATGGGCGGCCTGCTCAATTGATTCTGTTTGCACTTGCTGTTCTCATAATATGTAAGTTCGCTCATTTTATATGTTCTTTGTTTTGTTCTATTCCTTGCTCAAGCAACTAGAAATAAAGGCTAGAAATGTCAGTTGCAGCCTAAATGTATATATTAGGTATACTGTCCATAATCATAATTATTCTGTAACTTATCCATTGCGCCCTAAGTTGGTCTTCTATTCCACATTCCACCACACATCACAATACCAGTTTAATGTTTACTGTCTTTTAAGGTTGATTTTACGTTCAACGGAGTTTCAGCTGAATTTTGAGTAGAAAACTTGCGTTTGATATTGTGATAAGTGATGACTTGATCCAATCATAATTTTCTTAGGGTCGCCACTTATTATTCAATGTTGTATACTCATACCTTACTGTTTCTTGTACTTCCTTTCCAGTTGTGTTTGTATTCAAGACAATATGGTGAGAAATTTGCATGGGCTCGTGATTGGGGTTAGAAAAGCCCCACCAGATCAGCATAAACTGCATGTGGACAGGAGTGACCATGCACATATGGGAAGGTGCGAACCATGGCAGACTGTTTCTGGTAATCCGCATTGAAACAAATGAAGAATGATCATGGAGCAATTCACCACGCTACGTCTGTAACTCAGTGGCTTTGCCATTGGATATGCACTGGACGGTGTGTGCGCGCATGATGTATCTCAAGATATCAGTTCTCACAGTGACCAGTTGACTTGTGCTTAATGGTATGCCCTGAACTTCAAACTAGGGTCATGCTGCACTAGTGGTCATGCAGGTCAGGTGCAGCTACCAACAGAAATGCAACTGGGAGTGCCGACTGGTGATTGTGCTATCGCCTATGGGGCCTTACTTGAGACTTGAGAAGGCTTCCCTTTGGTTATTTTATTGAACCTGTGATAATTGGTTCCAGATACAAATAGAGATTTGTTCTCAAGTGCTGTAGAAGAGGCTGGAATAGTTGTACCGGGATCTGCTTGAACTGTAATAATACCTAAACAACAGAGTTAGAGGCTCGGCGATCCTGTTTGGTCTGTGGCTGAATTTATAATCTGAAGTTCAAATTTCACAGGTGCTAATAGGCTTTTGATAATTCTGCAGAGTTGCATCTTTGAGAAGTTTTACCACCCATAAAAAGCCATAAACTGGTTTGTAGCTGGCATCTCTAGCTCCTGATTATCCACGGGTGCCTCCTGTTGCTAATAAACCAGCCCTGTTGCTCTCTTGCCATATTTTTTCTTTGAAAGAGAGTTTTTTTTTGTCAAGGTGCTGCAACCAGGAGCAGATGTGAAACCTTTTGATGTGCAGTCAAGCACCTCAAATAAATAAATAAATAGCCGGGACTCCTGCAAATTGTGCGTCTAGATTTCTTAGATATTGTTATATAATGTTGTCGTGCTATTTGGTAGACAATTGTACTTACTGAAACCCAATAGACATATTACTTGCGGAAAATTAATTTTGTATGGTCTTCTTCAACAGTTATTTTCCCAGACATGCACTACTATTCAATTTAATTTTTCAATATATTGGATTACTGGTGCTGTTTTTCCCAGCGAGTTATGTACCCTCATCTGTATATGTTGTTGTTGATAAGAACTTTCCTGTGACAAACTGACAATGGAAGGTTGATGGTATACTGTCCGTCAGGCAAAATCATGAACTTGCAAACTAACTAGAGTGTGAGGTGCGACTTGCTGCGCCATTCTTTAATCATGAGTTAACTTATATTTTTATTTTGTTGCAGTTTATAACGCTGACTCAGTGTGTGTTTCACCTGGGCTGGTCTGACATTTAATATGGCTGTGTTGTTGATTATGGTTGTGTTAAACTTGTCCGTATATTCTTAGTTGGTGCAGGCCGTATGTGGTGTTCGTGGTAGAGGGGGCTATTGAGTGGGAGATGTGATGTTGTTACACCTTGCAGCGTTTGTGTCAACCGTTGGTGTTCATGTAAGAGCATCTCTAACCGATGATTAAAAGTGGTTAGAGGACTAAAAATCCACTTTTGAGGGGTTGAATCGGACCTAGCCAATCCCTTATCGGCCTTAGAGGAGTAAATTTTTGAAGCCTCGGCTTCTCTGTCCCTCGAATATACTCAAGCGGCGCCACTTATCATGATAAATTTTGGCCTCCCCCTCCCCTAGCGCCGGCCCTTCCCCCGCTCGCACCAAATCTTCATTGGTGTTGCCTTCGGCGTCCACCCACAGCCTCCGTCGCCGGCCCATCGACATCCAACTACCTTTGCCCCATACCTCAGCCACTATTGCCTCGATCCCATGCCGAAAAAACACAGAAGTTGCTTAGTTTGTTCCAAAACGAAACCGGTGGACGACGAAGATGACGTAGAACACTTGCCAAGGAGCTTTGTGGCATTGTTATGATGACAAGACCAACGATCTTTGTAGGCGACCGACGAGCTTTGTCGTCGGTCGGGAGGTCGATTTGATGCCCACCGTCTAATGTCAGTCGTTGTCGGCATTCTGGAAACCGGGGTACCCAGACTTGCCTGCCTGCGGCCCACGGCGTGGCTTCATCGATGGCCTGGTACGACCCATCCTCGGCATTAACAACCCAAGACCCTCGCGAGGGGCCAAGCCTCGTGAGGCGGACGACGCCAAGACCTCCAGAAGAAGTGGCCTCCCTAGGCTGGCTCCTGAGGAGCGGAGATTCCTATGCAAGCCCCATCCTCGTGAGGTTCAGATGACGCAAGTCATGACGACCAAGGCCAGGCGGGCACCAGTGGGCGCAGTACAACATGATTTCTCTTTGGTGCTAAAGAGGCAAGCGCGGGCGCGGAGTCCCGAGGAATCAACCAAATGTTTCCATTTCCGTGCTACAAGACCAAGACCGCCAGGACGAAGGTCATCGCCGAACCTACCACGATGTCACAACCATAAGCTAAGGGCATACTGAACAGGGGTCATTTATTTACTTTGGTCTTTGGTTTGATGGCTAAGGGCATACTAAACACGGGTCATCAAACAGACATTATCAAATGTTCATGGAAACATCTAGATGTGTCGCTGGACGACTGGGCCACGGTGGTCATCCAACCGTGTCCCTCAAAATACCGTGGATGTCAGAGGTTTCATTTGTTTCTGGATTACTATTTACACAACAAGAAATCCTAAAAAGGAGAAAAAAAAGCCTAATCAACTTCTCGTCACCATCCGAGTTGAGGTCAATGACCCCGGGGTTGACGATTCGGCCTCATCGTCGTTGGGGGTCGGCGCGAACGAGAGGGAGCTACTGATGTTGCCTTGCTGGCATCGTCGACATGTTACTTCGGTGCCTCGCCGTCCTAGGCCACCAGCTCCTCAAAAAGTTGGGTGCATTGGCACAGAGCTACCAACGTTTGTAGTAGACCATGTGCGCTCTATACATGGACACGAGCACCGCTCAGTTCACGTCGACGATACCAGGGTCCACCTCATAGATGGCCCGATGATAACATTGCACGCATGCTCCGCCTCCAGATGAGCCTCCACCAATCAGTGTGGCTGTCATGTTGTACTATTGCTCCGTCTGAAACAACCAGAAAACGAACACTAGCACGTCGTGGACAACAATCGCCTCCTCCTCCGCGACCTCCATCATGGCCACTGGGTCGCCCTCCTTCCCCTCCATCGAGTTTGTCCCCAGGGAGCTCGAAGATTGTGCTGCCTCAATTCGATCCTGGCGTCGGGCATCCGTGCCATTAGTGGCGGAGCTTGGGCCACATTTCTGGAGGGGCAATGGGTTGAGGGGGAGGGCGAAATTATGAAGTTTGGCCTTGTTTTCCTGTACTTATGGCCCAAATACCAAGTGGTAGTGAGGGATTTTTTTCATGGGCGGTGGCCCAGGTTGCACTCCATGAAGTTGTGTCACTGCGTGGCATGGACCTGCACCATCGACTGAAACATGAAATCGCAGAGCTAACTATTGCGACGTCGGACGATGAACGCGGATGCGAAATAGCTGTGACGAGCGGAGCAACGAAGATGTGAATGCAGGCAACTGGAGTAGGCTTCTCAGTCCCCGCGGTGACATGAATGCGGTTAGGCGGCTGCACCCAATGTAAATATGCGGAGGGTTCTACAGTTAAACGACTGGAAATAGTTTTTGATTGGGTCCGAGCTGTCAAAGACCGACATGGCGATGTCCGAACTTTCAAGAGCTCCCCCAATTTGAGGCCAACTTGTGGGATTTGAGAGGCATTTTGATGCTTTGATTATGGCAGCATGTGAACTCTCTCTCTCTCTCTCTCTCACACACACACACACACACACGAGTCCTCGCTTCTGAGGGCATGGCCAATGCATAGCCTCAGGGTGATGCCTCGTATGCCATGTAGGATCGGATGCCAGAAAAGTAGGTTCGGATTAGGAAGCGGGATCCTCTGCAGGAGACGGGTGATTGAAGAGAAAAAATGTGGTCCGATATAAAAAGCTAAAAAAGTAAGAGTGAAAAGTAGAGATGCATGTGTAGTAGAATCTTTATTTTCTACTCCCTCCGTTTCTAAATATTTGTCTTTCTAGAGATTTCAACAAGTGACTATACGAAGCAAAATGAGTGAATCTACACTCTAAAATATGTCTATATACATCCGTATGTGGTAGTCCATTTGAAATCTCTAAAAAGACAAATATTTAGGAACGGAGGAAGTATTTTTGATGAGGCTAAGTAGTAATAGCTTGCATTGGGGAGAAAAAGAACCTCAATCCCTCACTCCCCGCCCTCACGTTACACCGGCGGGAGAGGAGCGTGCTTCTCCGCTCGCTGAAATCTCGCGCCGGCGGCTGGTTGGCCTTCTGCTCTGGATCTGGTACAGCAAGGTGAACCGTGAGAACACAATCCCTTGTTAGTACTATTTGTCAGCCATGAATTGGATCTAAGCAGAGCACCGTTCCTACTTAGATAACTTTTGCAGAGGTCAAAGCCTCAGAGGGAGGCCGGTGGTAGGTAGGCTTCTGCTTCTCCTCCGGCCTCGGCGGTCCGAGCAGATTCTCTTGACCGGTGTGCTGCTCTGATGCCGTCTTCCCTGTGTCAACTAACACTGCACAGGTCATTTTTATCCATCCAAACCCTAACTAATAGCTGCACTTTAGAGTAAGATGTTCGATTAGCCTTGCGTGCTTCCATCCAATTCTTCATGACCCGTGATGTTTCTCTATACATCTAACCTTGCACATTGTTAATTGATCCATGATTAATCAGATACACATTGAGTTAATTAATTCTTGATTTCCTTGCTTCTTTGTGATTTTCGTATTTGGAGTGAGTGTATACATGCGCCTACAGAGCTCTTGAAACAAGCAAGTCAGAACAGATTGATTATTAAAATGCATGAAAATCTGCAAGAACACCAAATGGCTCGAACTCTGCTAGGTATGAAGATAGGTTACTTGTAAGGATCCTTTACAGAGAGCTTTTGTTTTACCCAAATTCTTGGTCTAATCCAGCATATGTATACACTGTTTGTTCAGTTTTGCTTGTAGTACTAAATCAAACTTGAAAACAAGTTGGCGATATCCATCATTTAATTCTTTCTATTTCTGTATATACTACTAATCTTTTATGATTACCTTGTTCCAAAAGCTGAACTTGAAATAGATTAAAATGGTTCGCTTATGTAGCAACTGCTTTGTCCCCAGTAAAACATAGTTTCAGATGATTGAATTATGTTACAGTATCTTGGTCTCCATGATTAAAAAACTGCTTCCTTGCCTATCCTGACATTATCAGTTTTTCCTTTCAGTAAACTACCATAAAGAGATGGACCCTGGGAATGGTTTTCTTGCTGCTAAGCTAACTGATGATCTGGTGGTGGAGATCCTCTCCCGGCTGCCTTTCAAATCTTTTTGCCGCTTCAAATGTGTTTGCAAGGCCTGGCTTGCCTTATCCTCTGATAGGCAATACTGCAAGAAGCTTCTGAAAATTCCAATAGGTCTTCTCTACCAACGACGTTATCACTCTGCTATTAAGCTCGCTAGCCTGCCCCGCAATGATAAGGATTTTGATGAAGCTCTTAGTTTCCTACCACAGTATATGAGCAATTAGAGCTGTTGGACTCTTGCAATGGCCTAGTCCTTTGTAAGTACAAGAACAGCTATACTCCTCAAGGTATTTGCCGCTTTATCGTGTGCAATCCGGCAACACGAGAGTGGAAGATACTCCCTGACACTCCTCTTAGCCATTATGACCCTTTTTACAATATGAGTATTCTGGCCTTCAGCACATCATGGTCGGCAAACTTCTACGTCTTCAACTTTCAGCGGCTGAGTACCCTCCGTTTGGGATTTGGCCCTGTCAAACTTCAGGTGTTCTCGTCTGATCTTTCCTCTTGGTTTCTGGACGATGCATCATGGCTCTCTGAGACAATGGTTTCTCAACCACACCTGTTTATTGACGGAGCACTGTATGTGAGGACAGATTTGCATGAGATTATGGTACTGAAGAGCTTGGAGGAAACTAGTTCTGGCATTCTACCCTCTCTTCGGACTATTGAGTTGCCGCATGAAGATGTTGGTTTTATTGCTAGGTTTGGCCAATGTTGTTTCGGCCAATCTTCGGGGGCCTTGCATTACGCATTGCCAGAGGAGGATGCTCGTACAATTCTTGTTTGGAGTCTTGATGTTGATGAGCCTTATGAGTGGAGCCTCAAGTACCGCCTCAGTATGAGCCATGCATTCGGAAGGGACAACCTTTGTCAGTATGACGCACATTCCTGGAAATGTGACTATGAGGTCATCGCTCTTGACCTGGAGAACGATGGTCTTGTCCTATTTGATGAACGGGCAGGTAAGCTTCGTTTGTACAATATAAGAACCGGTGAACTTAACGTGATTCAACCAGATAACCACCGCTTCCGCAGTTTGGAAGACGAATACTACCATTATGTGGCATCCTACTCAAAGCTCCCTGCTTTAACCATGTAGTCGGTACCGTCTTTGTTTGGCTTTTGAGTGTCGCACCTCTTTATGCTGTCAAACAATGCAGAGGCAGTTCTTCTCTCTGTCAAGTGCTATTTATGGATTGTAATCTAGGACCATTTTTTGTTTTCTTGAACCTATTCCTGTCCAGTAGTACCAATATTAATGAGGTTAGCTCTATTCTGTCACTGATTGTAGCAGCAGCTGCATGTAAGCTGGGAGCTATGTATTCTGCCCTAGCCATCTCTCTGAAAATATAATTCCTGAAATTGTTGAGGGAAGATGCTGAATTTCTTTGAAATACTGGAGGCCTGTGTGCTCCGTTTATCATTTGGTATCTTGGGAGGTAAGATTCATAAACTGACACTAATCCATTTATATTTTGAGAAGATACCAAATGATAACACATACCGTATATTATTGCCATAAATTCTCACCATGCATATAGAGTATAATTTGAAAGTGAAAGGAGAAACTTTGTGCTTGTGGAATCTGGTACATGTCAAACGACTCGACATACATAGACGGTTGAAATATTACAATGTGAACAGGTTTGATTTTCTAGTTAACTAACCAAGATTTATGAATCGAAATCCCAATATTTTTTTCCCTTTGTTGGGTACCACTAGATTATCCCTATCTTTTGGAACTCCTCACTTTTGCCCCTCCGCCGTCAAGTGGCCCTACGAAAATGCCCTCACAGCATGTTTCCGTTCGGTCAACCCCCTTTGATCATCACTGACACATTTGTTGGACACACTATGTCGTGGTTTTGTCACGGTAGATGTCCTCGTGAAAGGACTTAGTCGTGGTGCCATCGCTACGGGTTAGCTTAAAGGGGTTAAAGCGGACAAGGGACGCAAGAGTTTATACTGGTTCGGCCCCTTATGATGAAGGTGAAAGCCTAATCCAGTTGTGATGGAATTGCTAGGGTTTCGATGACCAGGGAGCGAATCCGCTTTGCTTGGCTTTCGAGTGGTTGTCCGTTGTCCCTAAACCGCCGTCGGGTCATCCCTTTATATACACAGGTTGATGCCCGACGGTTTATAGAATCCCGAGGCCGGTTCATAAACGTGCCCGGCTCGGTCTCTACCTTTCCTTGCTTTACAACATAAGATACATATCATATGGCGGTTTACATCTACGGGCCCTAATCGCCTTTGGGCCCTGGGCCTTCATGTTAGATCTCCTCCGTAAAGCGCCATCCCTTTTATCTTCATGGACTTCAAACATGATTAACTCCTTGTGAACATAACCTGGCCCCTCATGGCCGGTTTATACTTAATAGTAATATCCCCAACATTAGGGCCCAGATTGATTTGAACTTGTTCATGTCAATCTTCAACACTTAGAAAAATTCCTCCTTTTGCACCTTCGCATAGATCTTGTAAACCGCCGTAACGTCATCCTCCAGATTTGTAGTAAACCGCCATGACGTCACCTGTTCATTAAAGCCGAAGATACCCTTTATTAATGAGCATCCAACATTCGAGGCGACAACCTTGTTATATATCCATTTTTTTGGCTCCTCGATTCCTGTGCCTGTTGCTTATCTCTTTGCCTTATAAATAGGGCTGAGGATCCCTTTCTTTTTCCTCCTGTTGCTTCTTTATCTCTTCTTCCACCTCACGACGCCTCTGCACCGAGCGCCGCCGCCGTCGTCGAGCTTCGCCTCTGCCTCGCCGTCGGCCGCTGCATCAACCTGATCGCACCAGAAAAATGCGGCGCACCTCCGCTGCTTTAACTACTTCGGTAAGTCTTTTCCTCTTTCCTCTATAGATCCACTTAGGGTTCACACGGGTTCATGGTGTTCTTCTCTTGTTCTTCGTTAGTTCATACATAGCAGACCTCAACTTTGATGCGTTCCGTGCGGTAACTATAGCAGTCTTTTATCTTGGCTATCAAACCATGCCTTCTATGTATAAAACCGATATGGACTTTTGCGAACTGCTCCAGAACCAACTTTTTAGGTCTAAATCTTTTTCTTTTCCTGACCTATGGTAGATCCAAAATGCTAATGTGAACTTGTGTAACCTGTTTTTCCTCACTTAGTCATTTTTTGCCTCAGATCTGTACCTTCCTCATCTGCGTAGGCGGTTTATCCTTTTAGAAAATAATCCGTCATATGCCATTAGTCCCCTTGTAAACCGCCCATCGCTTTACCATTTATAACAACATCAGCCTCCGGTTTAACAATTTTGCATGCTTGAATGCCTTTTTCTTAACCTGTTGCGCTTTATGCTTTGTCAATCATGAATCGTAAACTGGCATTAATCTTTTCCAGCTCTCTTCTTGCAATGGCCAAACAGTTTTATGCCTGTAACTGGGTCCCTTCCCGGGTTACTAAAGAGCAACTGGATGGATGCGTCAGAACTGGCGCTTTACCGAAGCGAAGTGAAATCCAGTGGCGAGTTCCGGTCCAGAAAACCCTCCTACCCCCACAGACGGCGAAGTAGTAGTGTTTGTTGATCACATGAGTCGTGGCTTTAAACCGCCCGGGTCCAAGTTTTTCTGTGATGTGCTTGCCAATTTCCAGATCCATGCTCAAGACATTGGACCAAACTCTATGTCCAATGTTTGCGACTTTCAAGTATTTTGTGAAGCATACCTGCAAGAGGAGCCAACTGTTGAGCTATTCCGGGACTTTTTCTTTTTGAACCGCCGTACTGAGTTTGTAGACGGGCCCAATATCGAACTCCCCTGATGATGAGAGTCCTCTGCCGGGTTACCATCCTCACCGGCTTACCTACACACATCCATTTCCGCAATGGTTGACTACCAAAGAACGGGCTACATATGCTCCACAACTCTCCAAGCTCAAAGCCTTTATGGCCAATGGTCTAACATGAGTTGATTTTGTTCGCTGCTGGATTTCATGGAGTATATTGCCTTTAAGCTGTCGCCCCGGTTTAATGTGCGAGTAGACTGGTGACTCAAAAGACCCTCAACGTCATATTGATATTGAGCTGACAGAAGCTGAAGTTACTGAATCTGTGAAGAAGATACTGAATGAATCGGAGGCTGTCTGTAGCAAGACCGGGTTAAGCCCCTACTACACTTTGAATAAACCGCCAGCTGTAAGCATTGCCCCACTCCTGCTTGTACTTAATCTGTGTAATCTCCTATAACTTTTGTCAATTCTTTTAACAGGGCGATGACCCATTTTGGAAGAAGAAACCTCAAGAAAAAACCATGAAAACCCCTCAACCTAAGACAAAGGCGGTCAAGAGGCCTGCCAAGAAGAAGGCGGCTGAATCCACCGGGCTGAACCTCGCCGAAGACCTCGATAATCCATACTCAGAGGTAGAACTTGACTCTCTTGGTTCGCTTTTCATACACCTCATTGACAATGATTATTATTAGGATGACGCTGAAGGCAGCCAGGCTGATGACGTAGAGGTAATTACTCTTCCCTCCGGTTCAGACACTCCGTCAACACAGAAAATCCGTCAAACAATCCGGAAAATAAATTTTTGTCACCCCCTTGCTCACTTGGACCCAAAATTTCTTTTGAAGAAGCAGCAGTATGAAGCTCACTGCACAACCCGGCACAGCGGCCAAGTAGTCACTTCGGCCGGTTTACCGAACACTCTGGTTCGGAAACATCGACCTGAGGTCTCACCCACTTCTGATACTTCTTATCCCAAGGCAGATTATTTCCGACAACCTCTTAATCCGTTCGATTCAAATTATCAGGGAGCGCCTCATTCATCATCTGGAGAGTCGACGGCCACACAACTCCCTCCTCTTAAGATAGTTGCTGGGTAAGTATTTTAACTGAATCTTTTGACGCTTTATACTTGCATGCTATATTAACCCTTGCATATTTTTCCTTTCAGAGCCAAGGATAGACCCAGCAAGAAGGCTCGGGCGAATAAACCGTCTGACGACCATGTGGTTGTTGAACCGGAGAAAACTCCAGAACCGGAAGGTCCAAATGCTGACGCCATGTTTGATGAACCGCCCCCTCAAGATCATGATTTGATGAACAAGTAGAAGTTGAAGCAGCAGACCATGCTGATAAACCGACAAGCCCGGTCTGTACTGATGATATCCCGTCAACTCCAGTGAAGGCTGCCGGTGATAAGGAAGATGATGTTATCATTACTGGCGTTGGCCACACCTCCCCTGGCAATCATGTTGCATTATCAAAGCATAGCGCCAAGGAGGAACGTTCTGCTATAGGAAAAGGCAAATGGAGCACCGATTTATCAAGCTATGCCCACCTCAACGCCCAGGAACTCCATTCTGGTTTTTTAAACCGTCTGTACACAAACCGTGACTATGAAGCCGGTTTAGTGAATCTGATGAAGGAGCGTTATGAGGTAATTACATAACCTTTTATCTCTTAAGTCCAATTGTAAGTACCAACTCTAATAGCCCCCAAGGGCCGATTTATCTTTCCAAGGTGAACCGGGACTTTAACCACTGTTACTTTGAGCAGACGTACATTAGCCCCCAAGTGCCAAGAATAATGCTTGTATTACACTTGGGACTTAATTTTTTTCTTCTGATAATGAAGCAAATAGGAACTAGCCCCCAAGTGCAAAGTGCATAACTTGTTATGTGCTTGGTACTTCAAATATATACGGCCCACTGATGATATGTCTTTCCTTTATAGGCTGAGCTGAGCAAAAAGGACACCCAAACCACTGATCTTTAAGAGAACATTAAATCTCAGCAAGCAGAGGCTTCTAAAGCCAAGGAGGAACTGACCAATGTCTTAGCAGCCATGGAGAAGCTGAAGGAGACCTTTAAGAAGGAACGGGCGGATTGGGACTCAGAGAAAGCCGCTTTAGCAAAAAGAGCCGAGGACGCAGAAGCAGCCCTTAGACCGGTGGTCGAAGAGCTAACCGGTTTAAAGCGGCAGATAAATGCTATGACCTCTGCTGTATTTGGTAAGTATCCTCATATGATGTTTTTCAATTCATTTTATCTCATCAGTTACCGGTTTACTGATGCTTGCAATGTCACAGGGACCCGCATTACCCATCTGGGCTCTGACATGCGGATGAAGCTGAAGGTTGCCTATACTTTGATAGAGCAGTTATATTCCGGAGCCCAACGGGCTATTTGCACCGCTGCTCATAACAAGCCTCCTTCAATGTTAATAAAAGAAACTATTGAGAAACTGTCAATGTTGCCTGCCCGGTTGGATGAACTTAAAAGATCAGCTGCAAGGTCAGGCTTGCTGACTGCACTAATCCGGGCCAAGGCATGGATTCCGGATCTTGAACCGCCAGATATTGGCAAAGGCTATCCTGGCGTGAAGGAAGACGGTTCAGAATTTAACAATGACGATCTCCGAAGGCTCACAAGGGAAATGCGACCTTTAGCAAGCAAATTGGCGGAAGAAACGGATCTCTCTCATTATCAGCCGGTTTATGATGCTGATCAGAAAAGATATCCTGCGCCAACACATGATGTAGAAGATCTTGTTCCACCAATTCGTAAGCACACTTATGCCCCTGACATTGATCCTTCCAACCTTATAAGTGAAGAAGCCGTGTTCCAAGCCTTAACTGGAATCGATTGGGCAACCATTGATTTCCAGCCACTGGGTAGGGAGGATGAAGATGCACCGACGCAAGATGATCCCCAATCTTCAAGTCGTCCTGGTGATGAATCCTAAACCGGAGGCCGGTTTAGCCTGTTGTAGCCTGCCACTCTTGCTGAAACAATTATTCTGTGTGGGCATTAAAGCGCCTTGTAATAGGCTAGTTCAAACACTTGTCTGTTATGCCATCGAGCATACTTGTTTTGCTTGATACTGATAACTCGCCATGCTTTTGGGATCTATTATGTGCATAATCCGCAGTGGCTGTATTTTAACTTGTTCTTGCATACAAGATATTGAAAGTGTCCTGGCGGTTTACCGCTGGACGGGTCATGATGCCCAAATATATAGCCTAGGTGTAGAGCCAAGGTTGTATTTAAAAACAACCATATATAAAATAGATGATACCTGTTACATTGAATCACCTCGTTGGTTGACCAATCTGTTGTTATAGTAAGGGTGATAACACCAATCTGGAGTATTGATGACTCCTTCCATGTTTGTCGGTTTACGATAAAACCGTATCGGGTTATGATAAACACCAGTTTATCCATATAATACTGGTGACTTGTAGTCAAAACCAGAGTACCAGACCGGATCAATAGGTGCCGGATTATAACTGATCATGTACTGACAACTTAATGTTGATAGCCACACCGGGTTTTAATAAATGCCGGTTAATCAGAAGATATTTATGAATCTTATCAAAGGAGAAAAAACTTTGCAAAAAACACAAGAAGAATATGCAAGGCTTTTCATGGGCTGCCAGGTGATGACCCACAAGTATAGGGGATCTATCGTAGTCCTTTCGATAAGTAAGAGTGTCGAACCCAACGAGGATTAGAAGGAAATTATAAGCGGTTTTCAGCAAGGTATTCTATGCAAGCGCTGAAATTATAGGTAATAGATAGTTTTGTGATAAGATAATTTGTAACGAGAAACAAGTAACAAAAGTAAATAAAGTGCAACAAGGTGGCCCAATCCCTTTTGTAGCAAAGGACAAGCCTGGAAAAACTCTTATGTAGAAGAAAGTGCTCCCGAGGACACATGGGAATTATCGTCAAGCTAGTTTTCATCACGTTCATATGATTCACGTTCGGTACTTTGATAATTTGATATGTGGGTGGACCGGTGCTTGGGTGCTGTCCTTACTTGGAGAAGCATCCCACTTATGATTAACTCCTATTGCAAGCATCCGCAACTACAAAAGAAGTATTAAGGTAAACCTAACCATAGCATGAAACATATGGATCCAAATCAGCCCCTTACGAAGCAATGCATAAACTAGGGTTTAAGCTTCTATCACTCTAGCAACCCATCATCTACTTATTACTTCCCAATGCCTTCCTCTAGGCCCAAATAATGGTGAAGTGTCATGTAGTCAATGTTCACATAACACCACTAGAGGATAGACAACATACATCTCATCAAAATATCGAACGAATACCAAATTCACATGACTACTAATAGCAAGACTTCTCCCATGTCCTCAGGAACAAACGTAACTACTCACAAAGCATATTCATGTTCATAATCAGAGGGGTATTAATATGCATATAGGATCTGAACATATGATCTTCCACCAAATAAACCGGCTAGCATCAACTACAAGGAGTAATCAACACTACTAGCAACCTACAGGTACCAATCCCAGACTTAGAGACAAGAATTGGATACAAGAGATGAACTAGGGTTTGAGAGGAGATGGTGCTGGTGAAGATGTTGATGGAGATTGGCCCCCTCCCGATGAGAGGAGCGTTGGTGATGACGATGGCGATGATTTCCCCCTCCTGGAGGGAAGTGTCCCTGGCAGAACAGCTCCGCCAGAGCCCTAGATTGGTTCCGCCAAGGTTCCGCCTCGTGGCGGCGGAGTCTCGTCCCAAAAGCTTGCTTATGATTTTTTCTTGGACAAAAGACTTCATATAGCAGAAGATGGGCATCGAAGGGCCACCAGGGGGCCCACGAGGCAGGGGGCGCGTCCCCACCCTCGTGGCTGGTGAGTGGCCCCCCTCTGGTACTTCTTGCGCTCAGTATTTTTTATATATTCCGGAAATAACTTCCGTGAAGTTTCAGGACTTTTGGAGTTGTGCAGAATAGGTCTCTAATATTTGCTCCTTTTCCAGCCCAGAATTCCAGCTACCGGCATTCTCCCTCTTTATGTAAACCTTGTAAAATAAGAGAGAATAGGCATAAGTATTGTGACATAACGTGTAGTAACAACCCATAATGCAATAAATATCGATACAAAAGCATGATGCAAAATGGACGTATCAACTCCCCCAAGCTTAGACCTCGCTTGTCCTCAAGCAAAAGCCAAAATCGAAAAATATGTCCACATGTTTAGATATAGAGGTGTCGATAAAAATAAAATACGGACATGAGGGCATCATGATCATTCTTAGAACAACAACAACAATATATATATATATATATTGTCATATGATCTCTTATGCTAAAGTAACAATTCAATCACAATTTCAAGTATGAATCATAAACTCCATTGAGAACCAACAAACTCTAATCTCAGTCATTGAGGCAATTGCAATTTATCATAACATAGGAAAGAGTCAATATAAGAGCTTTTCAGCAAGTCCACATACTCAACCATCTTTTAGTCTTTCACATTTGCTAACACTCACGCAATATTTATGGGTATGAAGTTTTAATCGGACACAAAGAAAGATAGGGGCTTATAGTTTTGCCTCCCAACGTTTTACCTCAAGGGCAATGTCAACAATAATTGTTCATGAAGACTCACATCCAATTAGCTATATATATCAGGATCTTTCCAACAGATTGTGTTTGCCAAAATATAAAATGTAAAAAGGAAAGGTGAAGATCACCATGACTCTTATATAAGGTAGAAGATAAAAGTAAAATATAGGCCCTTCGCAGAGGGGAGCAGAGGTTGTCATGCACTTTTATAGTTGGATGCACAAAATCTTAATGCGAAAGAACGTCACTTTATATTGCCACTTGTGATATGGACCTTTATTATGCAGTCCGTCGCTTTTATTTCTTCCATATCACAAGATCGTATAAAGCTTATTTTCTCCCACACTAATAAGTCATACATATTTAGAGAACAATTTTTATTGCTTGCACTGATGACAACTTACTTGAAGAATCTTACTCAATCCATAGGTAGATATGGTGGACTCTCATGGCAAAACTGGGTTTAGGGATATTTGGAAGCACAAGTAGTATCTCTACTTGGTGCAAAGAATTTGGCTAGCATGAGGGGAAAGGCAAGCTCAATCATGTTGGATGATCCATGACAATATAATTTATCTCAGATGTAAGAAAACATAACCCATTACGTTGTCTTCCTTGTCCAACGTCAACTCTTTAGCATGTCATATTTTAATGAGTGCTCACAATCATAAAATATGTCCAAGATAGTGTATTTATATGTGAAGACCTATCTTTCTTTATTTCTTCCTATTAATTGCAACGATGACCAAAACTATGTTTGTCAACTCTCAACAACTTTTATTCATCATACTCTTTATATGTGAGCTCATTACTCTCCATAAGATCCATATGATCTCTTTACTTATTTTTGTTCTTTCTTTTTCTTTTATTCACTCAAGATCACAGCAAGATAATCAAGCCCTTGACTCAACACTAATCTTTATTCTATAGCTCACGGACTCGATTACATAGAGGGATCATAAAGCAAAACTCAAAACTAGATCATACCAAAAACTTTATTCTACTAGATCAATATATTACTAAAAGGATCGAACTAAGAAAAATGATAAAGATAGAGATGTGATGGTGATACGATACTGGGGCACCTCCCCCAAGCTTGGCAGTTGCCAAGGGGAGTGCCAATACCCATGTGATTATATCTCCTTTGTTGGTGAAGAAGATGGTGGTGATGATGGGTAGTCGCATATCGAGCGTAAGAGATCCTCCAACTTGCGGATAATGCCCTTGAGTGCAACTATATGCTCCTTCAACAAAATATTTTCACGTGTGAGATACTTGTTTTGTATACGAGCTAACTCAATCATCTTGAAAGCTTCGATCTCAGTCGGGGTAAGAAGATTGTGATCAAGTAGAAGGATGTCTTCTGTTGCCGGAACTTGGTCCTCCGTGGCCTTCTTGATCCCTTCATCCTTGTTGATCTCCACGGGTTCTTCCCTCTTCAGCTCTATCTTCATTAACCAAGCATCGTTGTCATCATTGTTGGAGGAGGGGGACGACATGATGCCTGGCCTTGACAACCCTGACAGAAAACAGCTCGAAACAAGAACACATGAAAATTGCGTGATACAGGAGTCAAAACCTCCGGGAGATTATATAATGAATTTTTACCGACCAAAATACATATCATACAAGAAAACGGAGTCCGGAGAGCACACGAGGTGCCCACGAGGTAGGGGGCGTGCCTAGAGGGGTAGGGCGCGCCCTCCACCCTCGTGTCCTTCCCGGACTGCTTCTTATTTTTCTATTTTTCTAAATATTCCAAAACAGAGAAAAATTGCCATTTGAACTGTTTTGGAGTCGGTTTACTTACCGTACCACATACCTATTCCTTTTCGGAGTCTGAAATGTTTCGGAAAGTGTCCCCTATGTATTCCTCCAGGGTTACGGTTTCAATAACATTGATTTCAACATTTATAGGATTACCTGAGATATAATGTTTGATTCTTTGACCGTTCACCACCTTCGGATTTGTGCCTTCGAAGTTGTGATTTTTATGGCACCGGAACGATAGACCTCCTCGATAACGTAAGGACCTTCCCATTTAGAGAGAAGTTTTCCTGCAAAAAATCTTAGACGAGAGTTGTATAGCAATACATAATCACCTACATTAAACTCACGCTTTTGTATCCTTTTGTCATGCCATCTTTTAACTTTTTCTTTAAACAATTTGGCATTCTCATAGGCTTGGGTTCTCCATTCATCAAGTGAGCTAATGTCAAATAACCTTTTCTCACCGGCAAGTTTGAAATCATAATTGAGCTCTTTAATAGCCCAATAAGCCTTATGTTCTAGTTCGAGAGGTAAGTGACATGCTTTTCCATAAACCATTTTATACGGAGACATACCCATAGGATTTTTATATGCAGTTCTATAGGCCCATAATGCATCATCAAGTTTCTTGGACCAATTCTTTCTAGATCTATTTGTAAGTGCATCTAGTGCCACCCCTAGTTGGTTTTGGAGTATTTACGACAAACCTGGTTGAGGGACTAATGTGTTTGTGAGAATTGCAGGATAACACAGGTAGTAGTCCCTCATTGATTCGGTTTACCTACCGGAGATGACCCCTAAAAATGTGTGAAGACATTGAAGGCTATGGTTGTATGTGAAGATATTCACAGTGAAGACTATGACATGAGAAGACATCGCATGAAGACTTTGGAGCGCAAAGACAGAGTTGTTTCATAGTTTCATTTTCTTCTTTGTTGAGTCATAGGAACCACCGTACTATTAAGTAGGGTCCAAGTGAACATAGTCAGAATGACTAAAGTGATGCTCAACCAAAATCCTATGTCTTCGAGCGAAGACAATGAGAGCAAAACTTATCTAGAGCTGGATAAGTCAGCTTTACTTGTAGCCCAAGTAAAGTTGCCGCATGTGTTTGAAATCTGACCGTTGGAACACGTGTCAGTTCCTTAGTGACCCAGGGTCATTTCAGACAAATCAGGTCGGGTTGCCTAGTGGCTATAAATAGCCCACCCCCTACACCATAAATTGGTGGCTGCTCAGAGTTAGTACACGGCTTTTGTCGTTTGAGAGCAACCCACCTTGAAGCCTTTGAGAGAGAAATCCTTGCGAGGACAAAGCCCTAAACACCCAGAGCCAAAGAGTGTTAGGCATCACTGAAGTCTTCCTGTCTGTGTGATCTGATGACTTGTTACACTTGAGGACTGTGAATCCTCCAGCCGGTTAGGCGTCGCGTTCTGAGCATCCAAGAGTCATTGTGGATCGCCGGTGAATGAAGTCTGTGAAGGTTTGGAAGTCTACCTTGAAGACTTACCAGAGTGATTGAGCGAGGACTGGGTGTCCTTAGCTCAAGGGGAATAAGGTGAAGACACGGTCTTCTGAGTTAAATCTCAGCCTCCCTAACCAGACGTATAGTTGTCACAGCAACTGGAACTAGCCCAACAAATCATTGTCTTCTACAAGCAAATGGTTCTATCCTTCCCATCTCTTTGTTTACAGTTGGTCCTTGTGAAGTCATTGCCTGTTTGCATTATCCATTTGTCTTCACTGTGTGATTGTTTGTTCTGATTGGTTTCATACTATCTTCCATCCTGATCCGTACTGCCTAGCTGCTATTAGTCTTCGTGCTCTCACTTCATTGAATACTTGACTATGGCTTGTCTAGTGTAGTCTACCTTCCGCTGCATGGTTATAGGTTCATCTCTATCGTTTGTCTTCGAAACTCTCCTGTTTTGAAGACTTTCATAAAAATCGTCTATTCACCCCCTCTCTAGTCGATAACTAGCACTTTCAATTGGTATCAGAGCAAGGTACTCCCTTGTTCTGTGTGATTCGGTTTAACCACCTGAAGTTTTAGCTATGTCGACTGCAGGGATAATCAAAGTCTCTGATGTGTGCCCCGTCTTCAATGGAACTGAATATCCCTACTGGAAGAATAAGATGCGCATGCATCTTGAAGCCATTGATGTCGACCTCTGGTATGTGATACGTCTCCGTCGTATATATAATTTTTGATTGTTCCATGCCAATATTCTACAACTTTCATATACTTTTGGCAACTTTTTATACTATTTTTGGGACTAACATATTGATCCAGTGCCCAGTGCCAATTCCTGGTTGTTGCATGTTTTTTGTTTCGCAGAATATCCATATCAAACGAAGTCCAAACGGGATAAAAATTGACAGAGATTTTTTTGCAATATATATGATTTTTGGGAAGAAAAATCCACGCAAGACGGTGCCCGAGGTGGCCACGAGGCAGGGGGCGCGCCCCTGACCCTCGTGGGCCACCCGTAAAGCGGTTGATGTCCTTCTTTCGCCGCAAGAAAGCTAATATCCGGATAGAGATCGTGTTAAAATTTCAGCCCAATCGAAGTTACAAATCTCCGGGGATATAAGAAACGGTGAAAGGGAAGAATCTGAGAATGCAGAAACAGAGAGAGACAGATCCAATCTCAGAGGGGCTCTCGCCCCTCCCACGCCATGGAGACCATAGACCAGAGGGGAAACCCTTCTCCCATCTAGGGATAAGGTCAAGGAAGAATAAGAAGGAGGGGGCCTCTCCCCCTCGCTTCCGGTGGCTTGTACATTGTTTAATTCAACTCATACATTGTTTAATTCCCCTCGTGCTTACCGAAGGATGATTTCTATGATGATTGTTATGATCCTGTTGATTCTCTTTAAATATCCCTTTTTGATGATGCTTGCTATGCTTGTGGCCAAGATGCCAATATGAATTATGCTTATGGAGATGAACTTGCTATAGTTCCTTATGTTAAACATGAAATTGTTGCTATTGCACCCACACATGATAGTCCTATTATCTTTTTGAATTCTCCAAACTACACTATATCGGAGAAGTTTGCTCTTATTAAGGAATATATTGATGGGTTGCCTTTTACCGTTGCACATGATGATTTTGATGAATATAATATGCATGTGCTTGCTGCTCCTACTTGCAATTATTATGAGAGAGGAACTATATCTCCACCTCTCTATGTTTCCAATATGATAAAATTGCAAGAAACTGTTTATACTATGCATTGGCCTTTACTATGTGTGCATGAATTGTTCTTTTATGACATGCCGATGCATAGGAAGAGAGTTAGACTTCATTGTTGCATGATATATGTTACTTGTGCTCACTACTAAATTACAAATCATTGTTAATTAAAATTGGCTTTGATATACCTTGGGATCCGGGTGGATTCACTACTTGAGCACTATATGCCTAGCTTAATGGCTTTAAAGAAAGCGCTGCCAGGGAGACAACCTGGAAGTTTTAGAGAGTCATTTATTTCTGTTGAGTGCTTTTATATAGTTTAAAAACAACAAAAATAAATAGGGAAACCCAAAACTTTTTCAAAAAGGAAAGCGAAAGTGAGAAAGACAAGCATTGTTGAAGTGGGAGCTAGCCTTGAACTTTGTTCATGCTCATGGAAACTTTGTGAATCTTTATCACAGAAAGTTTTCAATAAAAATAATTATCCCCTTGTACAATTCCATTGTATTATAAAAATAATGTGCCAAGGTTTGCCTTTAGGATGTTTACATTTGCTTGATGGTTTGTATGGTGCAGGACAGAAACTTTGGCTGTAGTGCACGATTTTACATTTTGTTGCTGGAATGTCAAATGGTTCTAATTCTTTTTGCACCGTCTTCCTATACAAATTTTTTATTTTTCATAATTTTGGTAGAATTTTTCAAGTATCAGAAGTATGGTGAATGTTCAGATTATTACAGACTGTTCTGTTTTAGACAGATTCTGTTTTTGATGCATAGTTTGCTTGTTTTGATGAAACTATCAATTTATATCTGCAGATTAAGCCATGAAAAAGTTATATTATAGTAGACACAATGAAAAAACAAAATATGAATTGGTTTGCAAAAGTACTTAGAGTATTGATTTTCTTCATTATACTAACGGATCTTACCGAGTTTTCTGTTGAAGTTTTGTGTGGATGAAGTGTTCGATGATCGAGAAGGTCTCGATGTGAGAAGAAGGAAGAGAGGCAAGAGTTCAAGCTTGGGGATGCCCGAGGCACCCCAAGTAAAATATTCAAGGAGACTCAAGTGTCTAAGTGTGGGGATGCCCCGGAAGGCATCCCCTCTTTCTTCTACAAGTATCGGTATGTTTTCGGATTCGTTTCGTTCATGCGATATGTGCAATCTTGGAGCGTCTTTTCATTTAGTTTTCATTTTTCTTTTATGCACCATGCTGGTATGAGATAGTCCTTGGTTGATTTGTAGAATGCTCTCTGCACTTCACTTATATCTTTTGAGTATGGCTTTATAGAATGCTTCATGTGCTTCACTTATATCATTTGAAGTTTGGATTGCATGTTTCTCTTTACATAGAAAACCGTCATTTGTAGAATGCTCTTTTGCTTCACTTATATTTGTTAGAGCACGGGCATATCTTTTGTAGAAAGAATTAAACTCTCTTGCTTCACTTATATCTATTTAGAGAGATGACAGGAATTGGTCATTCACATGGTTAGTCATAAAATCCTACATAAAACTTGTAGATCACTGAATATGATATGTTTGATTCCTTGCAATAGTTTTGCGATATAAAGATGGTGATATTAGAGTCATGCTAGTGGTTAGTTGTGGATTGTAGAAATACTTGTGTTGAGGTTTGTGATTCCCGTAGCATGCACGTATGGTGAACCGTTATGTAACGAAGTCGGAGCATGATTTATTTATTGATTGTCTTCCTTATGAGTGGCGGTCGGGGACGAGCGATGGTCTTTTCCTACCAATCTACCCCCTAAGAGCATGCGCGTAGTACTTTGTTTCGATGACTAATAGATTTTTGCAATAAGTATGTGAGTTCTTTATGACTAATGTTGAGTCCATGGATTATATGCACTCTCACCCTTCCACCATTGCTAGTCTCTCTAGTACCGAGCAGCTTTCGCCGGTACCATAAACCCACCATATACCTTCCTCAAATCAGCCACCATACCTACCTATCGTGGCATTTCCATAGACATTCCGAGATATATTGCCATGCAACTTCCATCATCATCATATACATGACTTGAGCATTCATTGTCATATTGCTTTGCATGATCGTAAGATAGCTAGCATGATGTTTTCATGGCTTGTCCATTTTTTGATGTCATTGCTACGCTAGATCATTGCACATCCCGGTACACCGCCGGAGGCATCCATATAGAGTCATACTTTGTTCTAGACATTGAGTTGTAATAGTGAGTTGTAAGTAAATAAAAGTGTGATGATCATCATTATTAGAGCATTGCCCCAGTGAGGAAAGGATGATGGAGACTATGATTCCCCCATAAGTCGGGATGAGACTCCGGACTTTACAAAAAAATAAAAGAGGCCAAAGAAGCCCAAATAAAAAAGAGGCCAAAGAAGCCCACCAAAAAAACAAAAAAAAACAAAAAAATGAGAGAAAAAGAGAGAAGGGGCAGTGCTACTATTCTTTTCCACACTTGTGCTTCAAAGTAGCACCATGTTCTTCATATAGAGAGTCTCTTGAGTTATCACTTTCATATACTAGTGGGAATTTTCATTATAGAACTTGTCTTGTATATTCCGATGATGGGCTTCCTCAAATGCCCGAGGTCTTCATGAGCAAGCAAGTTGGATGCACACCCACTTAGTTTTCAGTCTGAGCTTTCATACACTTATAGCTCTAGTGCATCCGTTGCATGGAAATCCCTACTCACTCATATTGATATCTATTTATGGGCATCTCCATTCCCGTTGATACGCCTAGTTGATGTGAGACTATCTTCTCCTTTTTGTCTTCTCCACCATCATATTATATTCCACCTATAGTGCTATATTGTCCATGGCTCACGCTCATGTATTGCGTGAAAGTTGAAAAGGTTTGAGAACGTCAAAAGTATGAAACAATTGCTTGGCTTGTCATCGGGGTTGTGCATGATGTGAATATTTTGTGTGGTGAAGATGGAGCATAGCCAGACTATATGATTTTGTAGGGATAACTTTCTTTGGCCATGTTATTTTGAAAAGACATGATTGCTTTATTAGTAGGCTTGAAGTATTATTGTTTTTATGTCAAATGATAGACTATTGCTTTGAATCACTCGTATCTTAATATTCATGCCATGATTAGATATGTGATCAAGATTATGCTAGGTAGCATTCCACATCAAAAATTATCTTTTTTATCATTTACCTACTCGAGGACGAGCAGGAATTAAGCTTGGGGATGCTGATACGTCTCCATATTATCTATAATTTTTGATTGTTCCATGCCAATATTCTACAACTTTCATATACTTTTGGCAACTTTTTATACTATTTTTGGGACTAACATATTGATCCAGTGCCCAGTGCCAGTTCCTGTTTGTTGCATGTTTTTTGTTCCGCAGAATATCCATATCAAACGGAGTCCAAACAGGATAAAAATTGACGGAGATTTTTTTTGGAACATATATGATTTTTGGGAAGAAAAATCCACGCGAGACGGCGCCCGAGGTGGCCACAAGGCAGGGGGGCGCACCTGCCCCCCTGGGCGCACCCCTGACCCTCGTCGGCCACCCGAAAGGCGGTTGATGCCCTTCTTTCGCCGCAAGAAAGCTAATATCCTGATAGAGATCGTGTTAAAATTTCAGCCCAATCGGAGTTACGGATCTCCGGGAATATAAGAAACGGTGAAAGGGAAGAATCTGAGAACCAGAAACAGAGAGAGACAGAGAGACAGATCCAATCTCGGAGGGGCTCTCGCCCTCCCACGCCATGGAGACCATGGACCAGAGGGGAAACCCTTCTCCCATCTAGGGAGAAGGTCAAGGAAGAAGAAGAAGGAGGGGGGCTCTCTCCCCCTCGCTTCCTGTGGCACCGGAGTGCCACCGGGGGCCATCATCATCACCGCGATCTACACCAACACCTCCGCCATCTTCATCAACATCTCCATCACCTTCCCCCTCTATCTACAGTGGTCCACTCTCCCGCAGCCCGCTGTACCCTCTACTTGAACATGGTGCTTTATGCTTCGTATTATTATCCAACGATGTGTTGCCATCCTATGATGTCTGAGTAGATTTTCGTTGTCCTATCGGTGGTTGATGAATTGCTATGATTGATTTAATTTGCTTGTGGTTATGTTGCTGTCCTTTGGTGCCCATCATATGATTGCGCGCGTGGATCACACCCTAGGGTTAGTTGTATGTTGATAGGACTATGTATGGGAGGGCAAGAGTGACAGAAGCTTCAACCTAGCATAGAAATTGATGCATACGGGATTGAAGGGGGGCCAATATATCTTAATGCTATGGTTGGGTTTTACCTTAATGAACATTAGTAGCTACGGATGCTTGCTAATAGTTCCAATCATAAGTGCATAGAATTCCAAGTCAGGGATGACATGCTAGCAGTGGCCTCTCCCACATAATACTTGCTATCGGTCTAGTAAAGTAGTCAATTGCTTAGGGACAATTTCGCAACTCCTACCACCACTTTTCCACACTCGCTATATTTACTTTACTGCTTCTTTACTTACAAACAGCCCCTACCTTTTATTTACTTGCTCTTTATTATATTGCAAACCTATCCAACAACACCTACAAAGTACTTCTAGTTTCATACTTGTTCTAGGTAAAGCGAACGTTAAGCGTGCGTAGAGTTGTATCGGTGGTCGATAGAACTTGAGGGAATATTTGTTCTACATTTAGCTCCTCATTGGGTTCGACACTCTTACTTATCGAAAACTGTTGCGATCCCCTATACTTGTGGGTTATCAGTTGTCGGCGTTCTGGGAACGGGGGTCCCCAGACTTGCCTGCCTGCGGCCTGCGGCGTGGCTCGAGGAGGGGCCCAGCACGGCCCATCTTCATCAACACAGACCCAAGACCCTCGTGAGGGGTCAAGCCTCGCGGGGCGGACAACACAGAGCTTCCTCAGGCACGGCCTCATCAGGCTGGCTCGCAAGGAGGCGGAGAGATCAAGGCAAGGTACCTCACGATGTGCCCGTGACGCAAGCCATGACGACCAAGGGTGCCAGGCGGGCGTCAGCCCGCGCAGTGTCCTCCTTTCCTCTTTGGTGCAAAGGGAGCAAGCGCAGGCGAGAGCATCAAGCAAAGGCACCCGTTTCGGTGCAACGAGACCAAGACCAGCCCAACGGCAGGGAGGAAGTCATTGTGGAGCCCAAGCCATCGTCACCACCAGAGCCTTTGGCAGGCGAGGACCAACTTTAGTCAGGATAAGTGTACCAGATGTCCCCCTTCAAAATGGCCAATTGTTGGCGCCCTTCCCGCTCAATATTTGGGAAGAGGCCCAGGGCCTTTGCCTATAAATAGGACTAGCCACCCCCAGGGTAGGAGGAGGGAAAATCGGAGAGAGAATTGAGAAGAGAGAGAGAGAGAAGGGTGACTGAACTCCTCCTAGCAGTTCGTCGCCCCAGCCAAGAACAGACCCTCGCGAGGCTGTTCTTCCTTGTATTGCTCATCATCATTATCCCAAGAGGCAATCCACCACACCACACACTGGAGTAGGGTATTACACCACAACGGTGGCCCGAACCAGTATAAACCCTGTGTCTCTTGTGCTGTTCTTTCCATAGCTTAGATCTTAGCGTGGCGGTGGGGCGCAGGTCGGTAGAAGGCGAAATCTCCGCGCGCACCCCAGTGTTCGAACCTCAAGGGTCTGCCGGAACCCGAAATCCGACATTTGGCGCACCAGGTAGGGGTGCACCGGAGTTTTCCCTTCCGCCACCGCCACGACCTGCCTCGCGATGAGTAGCGCATCGCCCGCTCCGGCCGCCGGCGCCAGCACGGGGACCAGGGGGCTCCAAGCCCTGGCCCCAGCCCTGCAATGGGTACGGTGGCCGGACAAGTTCAAGCCAACGACGCCGCCGTGCTACAACGGCGCGACTGATCCGCTGGCCTTCTTGCTGTCGTACGAGGAGGCCATCCTCAAAGCTGGAGGTGACGATAGGGTCATGGCCAACTGGCTCCCCACGGCCCTCACCGGCGCTCCGTGCGCATGGCTGCTCCACCTGCCGGCAGCCTCCGTGGCCTCTTGGGAAGAGCTCCGCAGCCTCTTCCCCGCCCACCACGCTACACCAACACTCCCGGTCGTCGCGGCCCTCCTGGGCGGCTCGCAGGCGCCGCCTACAAGTCACCACATCAAGCCGTTCATCCGCCGGGTCAGCGCCGCTTCCACGCGGCAGGGGGCTCTCCCGGACCGGGCGGCGCCCAAGGCCGGCCTGACCTTTAGCTCGGAGGACCACCCCTCCAACTCGGCCTGCTCGGGTGCGCTCCCCATGCTGTGCACCCCCACCATCTGCCAGGTGGCCGTCACCAGAACTCTCATCGATGGCGGTGCGGGCCTCAGCGTGCTCTCGGTTGAGGCCTTCAACCTCCTCTGCATACCCCTGGAACGGCTGCAACCCAGCCGGCCCTTCTCAAGCGTTGGGGGCGGATCATCCAGCTCCTTGGGATAGATCTGGCTCCCAGTAACCTTCGGCACATACAACAACTTCCGCACGGAGCTGGTCGACTTCGACATCGCCCCCATCGGCCTCCCCTACAACGCCATCCTCGGCTACCCAGCGCTGGCCCAGTTCATGGCCGCGACGCACCCGGCGTACAACCTCATGAAGATGCCCGGGAGCAGCGGTGTCCTCACCGTGCACGGGGACACCGGAGACGTGCTGTGAGTGCTCAAGCTCGCCTTCAAAACGGCGGCGTTGGCACAGCCCGCCGACCCGGAGACCCCCGAGCCCAAGGGGGCTGCACCCGCCAAGAAGAAACAGTTGTTCACCCAAGACAAGGCAGAAACCAAGCAGATACCCGTCGATGAGGACGGGTCCACCTGTGCCACTTTCACCATAGGCGCCAACCTCGAGCCCGGGCAGGAGGAGGCCCTGGTCAGGTTCCTGCGCGCAAACAAGAGGGTATTCACTTGGGAGCCTGACCAGTTAGCGGGGATCACAAGGAGCGTAATTGAGCATCACCTCAACGTGTGCCCCAACGTGCGCCCTGTGAAGCAGAAGGCAAGGCGGCAGTCCACAGAAAAGCAGGCCTTCATCGTCTAAGAGACCCGCAAACTAGAAGCCGCCGGGGTCATTCGCGAGGTCCGATACCCGGATTGGTTGGCCAACCCTGTCATCGTGCCAAAGAAGGGAGGGAAGGAGCGCATGTGTGTCGACTTCACCAACCTCAACAAGGCATGCCCGCAAGATCCGTTCCCGCTCCCCCGCATCGACCAGATTGTCGATTCCACCGCAGAATGCGACCTGCTATGCTTCTTGGATGCCTTCTCTGGGTATCACCAGATCAAGATGGCGGTAGAAGACGTCGAGAAGGCAGCCTTCCTAACCCTGTGTGGGGTGTACTGCTACACGTGCATGCCATTCGGGCTGCGTAACGCAGGGGCGACCTTTCAACGGCTGATGCACATCACCTTGGGCCCGCAGCTCGAGAAGAATGTTGAGGCTTACGTCGATGACATTGTGGTGAAGTCTCGAGAGGCCAGGACCATGAGACAAGACCTGGAGGAAACCTTCGCGAGCCTCAACACAGTGAACCTGCAGCTCAACCCAGAGAAGTGTGTGTTCGGAGTCCCCTCGGGCAAGCTCTTGGGTTTCCTCGTGTCCCACCGAGGCATCGAGGCTAACCCAGAAAAGGTCAAGGCGGTCGAGGACATGAGCCCGCCAAAGACCCTTAGAGAAATGCAGAAGCTCACTAGGCGCGTGACCGCGCTGGGGCGCTTCATCTCCAAGTTGGGGGAGCGAGCGATGCCCTTCTTCCAGCTAATGAAGAAAAAGGGGCCCTTTGAATGGACTGAAGAGGCCGACAAGGCGTTCCAGGATCTCAAGAGATACCTGACCAGCCCTCTGGTCATGGTGGCCCCACGCCCTCAAGATCCCCTGGTGCTTTACCTCGCCGCCACTCCCTACTCCGCCAGCGCAGCCCTGGTGGCGGTTAGGGAGGAGCGTCGAATCAAAACCACAGCAGCAGCCCAGGACAAGGCAAAACAGGAACAAGGAAGGCCCACAGAAACTGCCACCACGGCTGAGGAGGATCAGCCGCCGCACAGGAGTGCACCGGAGGCAGAAGAGGCCCCTCTCCCAGATGGCCAGCCTCAGGAGGCCTCATCGCCTCAGGAGGCGCCATGGTCTCCGGAGGGCGCCACCAGCACTGACGCACCCAACCTCGTTGAGCACCCAGTGTACTTCGTCAGCATGGTGTTGCGGGACGCGAGGGCACGGTACCCCATGCCTCAGAAGCTCCTCCTCGCGCTACTGGTGGCCTCGCGCAAGCTGCGGCACTATTTTCAGGGTCACCCCATCAAGGTCGTCTCGTCATACCCCCCTAGAGAGAGTGCTCAGGAGCCCTAACTCATCTGGAAGGGCCGCTGAGTGGAACATAGAACTGCAAGCATTTCAGCTCGAATTCAGCACGACCAGAGTCATCAAGGGAGCAGCATTAGTGGATTTTGTGGAAGAATGGACGGAGGCACCAGGCCTCAAGGCCGACGAGGATCGGCCCCTCTCCCCGGGAAGCGAGGCGCCAGAAGGCTGGGTCATGTACTTTGATGGGGCGTTCTCCAGGCATGGCGCTGGGGCTGGGGCGGTGCTTATATCGCCCACTCAGGACAAGCTCTACTACGCTGTACAGCTCTGCTTCCAGCAAGGTGAAAAGGTCTCCAACAACATAGCGGAGTATGAAGGTTTAATAGCGGGCTTGAAGGCCGCGGCTGCTCTCGGGGTGAAATGCCTCACCATCAAGGGCGATTCGCAGCTCCTTGTCAATTTCTCCAACAAGGTGTACGAGCCGAAAGATGAGCACATGGAAGCCTACCTTGCGGAGGTCCACAGGATGGAGAAGCAGTTCTGGGGGTTGGAGTTGCAGCATGTGCCCCGTGGCACCAATCAGGAGGCCGACGACATCGCCAAACGGGCGTCCAGGCGGCTACCTCAGGAGCCTGGTGTCTTCGAGGAGCGGCTCTTCAAGCCCTCAGCCCTGCCGTCATTGTCAAACACGGCTCAGCCTCGGGAGGAGCTCCCCCAGCCACCTGCCTCAGGAGCCCCGGTCTGTGGCCCGGCCTCAGGAGCACGCCTGCTCCTGACCATGGAACCTCAGGAGGGGTGCTGGATCACGGAGCTCCGGAGTTACTTAACACAAGGGACCCTACCGGAGAAGGAGGAGGAAGCGGAGCGTGTGGCACGGCAGGCCACGGCATACTGCATCAAGGATGGAGAGCTCTACCGGAAGCGACCAAACGATGTATCCCTGCGCTGCATCTCCAGGGAGAAAGGAAAGGAACTGCTGGAAGATATACACGGCGGAGACTGTGGACATCATTCATCATCACGGGCCCTCGTCAGCAAGGCGTTCCGCAGTGGGTTTTATTGGCCCACCGCACTCAATGACGCCGTCGAACTGGTGAAAGCTTGTGAGGCCTGCCAGTTCCACGCCAAGCAAATCCATCGGCCGGCAGGAGGCCTGCATACTATACCCCTTTCGTGGACATTCGCAGTCTGGGGGCTGGACATCCTGGGCCCGTTTCCTCGGGCGCCAGGGGGCTACTGCTACCTCTACTTCGCCGTGGACAAGTTCACCAAGTGGGTTGAAGTAGAGGCCGTCCGCACCATCCCCGCAGGTTCCGCGGTCAAGTTCATCAGGGGCATCGTGAGCCGGTTCCGGGTGCCGAACCGCATCATCACAAACAACGGTTCGCAGTTCACCAGTAACCTCTTCAAAACATACTGTGCTAACCTTGGAACGCAGATATGCTACGCTTCGGTGGCGCACCCCCGAAGCAACGGCCAGGCTGAGTGAGCCAACGCAGAGGTCCTGAGGGGCCTCAAGACCAGGACGTTCATGAAGAAGCTGGAGGCCTACGGCAGAGGTTGGTACGACGAGCTTCAGTCCGTGTTGTGGTCCATCCGCACAACCGCGACCAAGCCGACTGGAGAGACCCCGTTCTTCCTGGTCTACGGAGCCGAAGTGGTCCTCCCTCACGAGGTTAGACGTCACTCCGCGTGGGTCTTGGCGTTCGACGAGGCGCAGCAGGACGCCATGCGGGGGATGGACCTCGTGCTGGGGGAGGAACGATGCCGAGAAGCCGCGCTGCGGGCGGCGAGGTACCAACAAGCACTGCGACGATATCACTGCCGCAACATCCGCCCCAGAACTCTCGAGGTAGGAGACCTCGTGCTCAGGCGGGTTCTCTCCAGGGAGGGACTGCACAAGCTCTCTCCCATGTGGGAGGGCCCGTTCAAGGGTGTTCATGTTTCCAGGCCCGGCTCCACGCGCTTGGAGACTCAAGAGGGGGTGCCGGTCCAGAACGCATGGAACATCCAGCACCTCCGGAGGTTCTACCCCTAAAAAGGCCCAGAGCCTGTGAAGAAGGCAAATGCCTGTGAAGCTGTCGCGTTTTGGAAAAGGCCTAGAGCCTGTGAAGAAGGCGAATGCCTATGAAGCTGTCGCGTTTTGGAAAAGGCCCAGAGCATGTGAAGAAGGCGAATGCCTGTGAAGCTGTCGCGTTTTGGAAAAGGCCCAGAGCCTGTGAAGAAGGCGAATGCCTGTGAAGCTGTCGCGTTTTGGAAAAGGCCCAGAGCCTATGAAGAAGGCGAATGCCTGTGAAGCTGTCGCATTTTGGAAAGGGCCTGGAGCCTGCGAAGAGGGCAAACGCCCGTGAAGCCTGCTTCCCCCAAGAAAGGCCCGGAGCCTGTGAAGAAGGCCAACGCCTGTGAAGCTCGCCGCCCGTGACACTCTCACGTAATAATGAGTTGGGGCTGTACACGCCCCGGAGTCTCAGGAGCGCCGGCCTCAGGCCCTGGGGCTCCCTCCCACGCCCAGTGGCAGCACTTAGCTCCGCGCTGGTGAGAAGACGTCGAAGACTAGATTAGGTGCCGGACGCGGCTTTTTCATTTGCTTTCCGCAGTTGGATTGTTCATTCTCATTCGAAGTTTTATTGAAGCTGTTGCCGTCTTTGGCTCGTTGTTCTTCGACTTTTCACTCTCCTGCCTCGATTTCTCTTATGCAAGGCCTCGCGAGGGGGGCAGCCGAGCGCCCTCGCGAGTGTTCCTGTCCTAGTCGTTCAAAGGTTTCGCGACCTGGGTCCATTACAGGAGCACCCCTCCAGTCCGTGCCCCACGGGCACCGCGACACGAACACAGGGCTTGGGTCGGTCGCCCCCCCACGGCCGGGGCCGGGAATTATCCACGCGCGGGCAGGTAGCCGGAAGGCACGATAACGGAAGCAAAGTGATGATTAACAACAATAACCCAAACCCCCCCCCCCCCGCGGGGCTCCACGCTACTGTCTTTTTACACAGGAAAAAGGAAAAGAAAGAACAAATCAGGCGCAGCTCGCCTCACACCGGCCTGCAGGGAAGGCTCGAGCTGCCTCCGGGGCTCAGGCAGACTCCCTCTCACGCTTCACCGAAGCGCGACGGCGGGCAGACATGCTACCACCTCCCAAGCAGGTACGACGGCGTGGAGGCTGACCGCGGCCATCGCTAGAAGAGTCGCCGCCTGAAGAAGAACCGGTGAAGCTTGGGGAGCCCTGAGCGCCGCCAATCACGTGAGTGCTGTCCTCTCCATCATCGCCGGGGCTGGGTTCCCGGCCGTGGTCATCGTCCTCAGGGCAGCACCCTGCGCGGCGACCATCTTCCCCAAACACCCTCACATAGAGGGTGGCATCGCCATCAAACTTGAAGTGCAGGGTGCACCGACGGCTCAGGCCACGCGCGCGGGCAAATGTCTACCAACCGCGGGTCAAGGCCAGGCTCCCGGCTGCGGAGACCTCCAGCGAAGCCCATGAGGCCCGGCTACAGCAGCCGTCTGCCTGAAGCCAGAGGCCGCCCGGGGCGCCGGACGGGAGCTCACCGAGGAGGAAGCGAGGAAGTTGAAGCTGGGTGCTAGTCGGCTCCGCCGACCACACAACGAACTCCGGCAGCACCTCTGCAGCGCGAAAGTGCGGCCTAGGGGGACGCGCGACCGAAGCGCACCCCCGGCCACAGCAGTCCGCCCGTCACCGTGCTGGAAATCGTCTCCACGGCCGCGGGGAGCTGCCGTGGTGGCCACAGGATGTTTGCAAGGGCGCCCTCGGCCGCGCTTGGGTGGGGGAGAGGCAGGCTCAACCTGGCAAGCCTTCCCCTTCTCTGCGGCCGAGAACCTCCTCGACGGGGCCATGAAGAAGAAGGAGAAGCAAGGGGGAATGAACTGGAAGGGCGCGCGCCGATCCGTACTTATAACCGGCGAGGGCCAACCGTCGGCTCCCACGATCACAGGTAATCATGACCCGCTTTGCATGCAGGGACTTGTCCAATCCGTGCAGTTGCCGAGGCGCCGTGGGGAAGTGGAGACGCCCACGTCCAATCAACCGCCATGCGGCACCCAAGGCCGCAGGCTGTTAGGGCCCGCGGCGCTTCGCACTTGCCCTTTTGCCTCCCTACACGGCCAAGTCCGGGCGCGCCTTGGGCCCGGGGGCTACTGTTGGCGTTCTGGGAACGGGGGTCCCCAGACTTGCCTGCTTGCGGCCTGCGGCGTGGCTCGAGGAGGGGCCCAGCACGGCCCATCTTCATCAACACAGACCCAAGACCCTCGCGAGGGGTCAAGCCTCGCGGGGCGGACAACACAGAGCTTCCTCAGGCACGGCCTCATCAGGCTGGCTCGCAAGGAGGCGGAGAGATCAAGGCAAGGTACCTCACGATGTGCCCGTGACGCAAGCCATGACGACCAAGGGTGCCAGGCGGGCGTCAGCCCGCGCAGTGTCCTCCTTTCCTCTTTGGTGCAAAGGGAGCAAGCGCAGGCGAGAGCATCAAGCAAAGGCACCCGTTTCGGTGCAACGAGACCAAGACCAGCCCAACGGCAGGGAGGAAGTCATTGTGGAGCCCAAGCCATCGTCACCACCAGAGCCTTTGGCAGGCGAGGACCAACTTTAGTCAGGATAAGTGTACCAGATGTCCCCCTTCAAAATGGCCAATTGTTGGCGCCCTTCCCGCTCAATATTTGGGAAGAGGCCCAGGGCCTTTGCCTATAAATAGGACTAGCCACCCCCAGGGTAGGAGGAGGGAAAATCGGAGAGAGAATTGAGAAGAGAGAGAGAGAGAAGGGTGACTGAACTCCTCCTAGCAGTTCGTCGCCCTAGCCAAGAACAGACCCTCGCGAGGCTGTTCTTCCTTGTATTGCTCATCATCATTATCCCAAGAGGCAATCCACCACACCACACACTGGAGTAGGGTATTACACCACAACGGTGGCCCGAACCAGTATAAACCCTGTGTCTCTTGTGCTATTCTTTCCATAGCTTAGATCTTAGCGTGGTGGTGGGGTGCAGGTAGGTAGAAGGCGAAATCTCCGCGCGCACCCCAGTGTTCGAACCTCAAGGGTCTGCTGGAACCCGAAATCTGACCTCAGTATGTCGTCAAGAATGGCATTCCCAAGGCTGGTGAAGGTGTCACCGCTGCTGATGTCAAGAAGTTTGTTCAACTGGATTCCACTGCCAAGAACATCATCTATGGTCATCTGACCAAAGGGCAGTATGGCCGTGTGAGTGCTTTGGAAACATCGAAGCTAGTCTGGGACTGGCTCTCCAAGGTCAACGAAGGCGTCTCAACCCAGAGGGAACAAAGGATCAGTGTCCTTCGCAACCTCTTCAACTGCTTCAAGAGAAACGACAATGAGAATGTTCAGCTCACGTTTGATCGCCTCACTGACATCACAAATGAGCTTCAAGCTCTCAGTGCTACTGAGATCACCAAGCATGAAATCGTCAAGACACTCCTGAGATCACTTGACAGCTCGTTTGACACCCTAGCCCTGATGATTCAAGAACGCCCTAACTTCAAGACACTCGATCCGTCTGACATACTTGAAAGGCTCAACACACATGAGTTTCAGCTTTCTAAGAAAAGAGATATCTACGGTCCTAACTATGGCCGAACTCGCGCCTTGAAGGCAAAAGTTGTTTCCTCATCTGAAGAAGAATCGGACTACAGTTTTGATGATCCTGAAGACATTGGAAAGGAGCTTGTTATGCTTGTAAACAAGTTCCAGAAATTCACCAAGAAGAAAGGCTTGAGAAAGTCTTCACGATCCAGCTCAAGGAATGATGAAGCTTCTACTCATGGCTACAAGAAGAGAACATGCCACAAGTGCAAGAAACCTGGTCACTACATCTCTGAGTGTCCACAGTGGGACAATGAGAACAAGAAGAAGAAGAAGAGCAAGGAATATGATTCTGATGACAAGAAGAAGAAAGTACTCAAAGCCTTCTTCCAAGTCTTCCTCAAAGTCTTCATCACACAAGAAGAGCTCATCTGGCATGGCTCGTGCGTTTGTTGGCAAGGAAATGGATTCAGAGGAGGAGTCTGCTTCTGAGGAGGCGGAGGTGGAGTCTGAGGAGGAGTCCGACTCTGGCATTGCAAGTCTGGCTACATCCTATGTTGCCAAGTCCATCTTCAACACTGAACACAATGACTTCGTCACCTACACCGATGCTAATGACAAGGACAACTCCGCTCCCACCTATTGCTTCATGGCATGCAGTGCCAAGGGTATGACACCAGCTGCTTTAGAATGGATTATTGATAGTGGATGTACTAATCGCATGACTGGCGAACGAAGTCTTCTCATGGACTCAACCTTACGTCCATCTGACAAAAGTCACATCACATTTGCTGATACTGGTAAAAGCAAGGTATTCGGTCTAGGTAGAGTTGCAATCTCAAAGGATCAGCACATGGATAAAGTGATGCTTGTTGAATCCCTTGGTTTCAACTTAATGTCTGTCTCAATGCTTTGCGATTTGAACATGATTGTGATATTTGGAAAATATTGTTGCCTTGTTCTAATGGAATCTGACAAGTCTCTAGTCTTTGAAGGGTACCGGAAAGATGAATTGTACATGGTAGATGAAGTGTATGTTGCACAACCGCCTGGTTTTGAAGATCCAAAACATCCTGACATGGTTTACAAGCTCAACAAGGCACTGTATGGCCTCAAAGAAGCCCCTCGTGCTTGGTATGACACACTCAAAGACTTCCTAAAGAGCAAAGGTTTCAAACCTGGTTCCCTGGATCCCACACTCTTCATGAAGACATATGATGGTGAACTATTTGTGTGCCAAATATATGTGGATGACATTATCTTCGACTGCACTAATCAGAAATATAGTGATGAGTTTGGAGGCATGATGCAAGAGCAATATCAGATGTCCATGATGGGTGAGCTGAAGTTCTTCCTTGGTCTTCAAATACGATAGCAACGCAATGACATCTTCATATCTCAAGAAAAATACCTCAAAGATTGCCTGAAGAAGTTTGGAATGCAAGACTGCAATGGTTATACGACGCTAATGCCAACCAAAAGTCATATGGGTCCTGACGCCAATGGTAAAGAGTTCGATCAAAAGGTATACCGCTCCATGATTGGTTCTTTGCTTTATTTATGTGCATCTAGGCCAGATATCATGCTTAGTGTTTGCATGTGTGCCCAATTCCAAGCGGCACCAAAGGAATCGCATCACTTAGTTGTGAAGCGAATTCTTCGATATTTGGCTTACACCCCAACACTAGGATTATGGTATCCAAAGGGCTCAGAGTTTGATCTAGTAGGATTCTCGGATGCTGATTATGCTGGTGACAAGGTGGATCGCAAGTCTACATCAGGCACATGTCACTTTCTGGGACGATCACTTGTGTGTTGATCTTCAAAGAAGCAGAACTGTGTATCTCTCTCCACTGCTGAATCTGAATACATTGTTGTTGGATCTTGCTGCGCTCAGCTTCTATGGATGAAGCAAACACTCAAAGACTATGGCATTCATCTGAAGCAAGTGCCACTCTACTGCGACAATGAAAGCGCCATCAAGATTGCCAACAACCCAGTTCAGCACTCAAAGACAAAGCACATTCAGATCCGTCATCACTTTCTCAGAGATCATGTCATGAAGGAAGATATTGATATCATTCACGTCAACACTGAAGAGCAACTGGCAGATATCTTCACAAAGCCCTTGGATGAGAAAAGGTTTTGCAAGTTGCGGTATGAGATAAATATCTTGGAATCCTCAAATGTCCTGTGATCATGCACACATCCTAACACTTATGCATGATTGATAACTTAGATGTGCAACACATGAAGTAACGTATATCTTCAATTAATGAAGACTTACACTCTGAGTGTGAATACATTAACACGGAATTTGACTTCGGAGCGCCGCGATAACTATGCGTCGTGTCTGGGTCTAATACTTCCTATACGGTGGGTAACGCCACCACCAAACTTTTGTTTGGAGTGTTTTCTGTTGGCGTTACATTTGCTATATCTTCGCGTTTGGTTTGTCTTCAATATTATCATGACTTCATGTTTATCTTCACTATATTGATTTGGTCTTATTCGGATATATTCATATATTAGCGTTCTGTCCTCTACAGCATTCACTTATAGCTATGTCTTCTTGTTTTGAATCTTTTGCACTAAGTTAATGTGATCAGACCCTAACCTTTCTATGCTCCCATCTCAAATCTATCTATCCAAATCATATGCATTCTATTGAAACTGTCGAATGTCTTCTCTGCGTCCTTGTCAGCAGAAGACACAAAGACAAACATTAAATCTGATTTAAATGCTCTATCCTTTTTGCCTGAAACCCGGAGAAGAGGGAACTACCACCCGACAATCCAGGCGTGCGTGGGAACGTGGAACAACCTCCAATGTGTTGCATGTTCACCACGTGTCCTTCAGATGTGAACCTCCAGGGGCACCTGCGTAATAACGATGTGCCGTCCGTGTCCTTATAAATACACGCCACACCCCAGTCATTATCTCTTCTTCCACTTCTCCTTCTTGCACAAACCCTAGCGCCACCACTAGCCCTCAACGACGCCGGCGACGAAGCGCTTAGCTGTCGTGACCTCACCGACGCCGTCCTCACGCCGGCCGCGGACATCATCTTCTCCGCCGTCGTCGTAGGTGTCCTCCGTCGCCAAGTTAGGGCATGGAAGATCGAACTGCTCGGCCTCATCTTCTACTCCGTCTAGTAGTTCCTCGAGTGGTAAATAAAAGATTTTTTTGGTCCTTTTGATCCGATAGATTCATCCTTTTCAACCACAAGTGGTTTTTGTCCCAACAAATTGAATCTATCCTTTTCTGCATCTCATAACATGCCTAGTATGTTCACCTATGCTTCACAAAGTAGTTAGATTCCTCACTTGTACTTATTCATGGATTCGTACAAATCTGGAACCAACTCTCTACATATGAGTGAATGTCTTCACACTATAAGGTCAATGTCTTCTAAACTGATTTATCTTCAAAATCTTCTGAGAATGCATATGACCTCTTCCCCTTCCCTCGCATCTCTAATGCTGTCATAGGTACATGTCCGTGGGAGAATCCCTTCGTTCTCATAGTCTGCATTCATTTGCAGAGTTCTTACAGCATCACATCAATTCTCCCAAAGCTAATTCCTGTCTGACCAGCCGAAGGAAGCCTTTGCAAGTTCTGAAGCCATTCAGTCTGAACTTCATGGCGACAGAAAAATCAGTCAGGAAGGGGGGCAGACAGCACCGTGAAAACACTGCTAAGGACCTGCCACCGGATCTCTATGAGCTATACAAGTCAGATCCAGAAGAGACCTATGGAGAACGCAAGAACCGAATCCAATGGATTCGAAGACATTGGGCAGAGGAATGGTTCAAGTACAAATTTTTCACTAACGAATATGCTGAAAAGAATGCCATCAAGGGCCCCTGGGAGATATTATATACAAAGGTTTTCAGCCCAAGTCAAAGTCTGAAGCTATTGCTCAAGGCTTCTACCCCTGCATGATCCTTGAACCTCAGCCTGCTAATGCCGACCCATCCTCTCTGTTATGGTGTCGTGAAGACAATCTCTTTAAGCGCAACTTCCAGTTTGCCAAAACTTCTGCCAAAGAGAACAGGAAGTCGCTTGGGTTACACTTCAACCCTGGTCCCTCTGCTCCTCGTGTCGACGGCACACGCGATGCTAAACCCAATATTGTTGGGCCCTTCTACAACCTTGAAGGTCTCATCACTCACATTTAGGTTCAAGGGACAGCCGTGGATCACTTTGTAGATGACGCTGATTCTGACGAAGCGCCTGCACCACCGAAGCCTGTGAAGCAAAAGAAACCAAAGGCTTCAAAGCCCTCCTCCGCACCAAAGGTCTCACGGGCGAAGCCTCTGGCCACTGCACCTCCTAAAGCCAGTGTGCAGTCTGAAGATCTCTCTCGCATCTCCAAGTCTGACAAGATGAAGAAGCCCATGCAACCAACTGGTCAAGCATTGACCCCTGCCGCCGTTCTGAGGAACGAGAATGAAGCCATTGATCTATCTAGCGACGACGATCTTGGTGATGATGCTCTTGAGCTGCTTATAAAGAGAAAGCAAGAGGAGGAAATCTTCAATGATCTTACCCTCTTTGATGTGGAGATCGTGTACAAGTTCATTGATGAGTGGTTTGACAGCCCTGACCCCAGTTTTGATGATCTTCAGCTCCCAATAGGCCTCAACATCTCTTTCCATGGAGCCATTCCTCCTGAGCTGGCTCTTGCATAGAAAATTGTTGAGCTGAAGCACAAGATTGATTATGAAAAGGCTCATTTCAAGAAGCACATGGCCAAGCTCAATGTGGAAGACATCCAAAACTTCAAGGTCATGCTGCATGAGCTCAAGGAGGCATTCCACAAGAAACGTGAAGAAGCTAATGGTTCTCGAGAGCACATGAAACAACTGGCTGCCAAATGTGTTCAAGGCTACAATGAAGCTGAAAAGCGCAAGGCTTTGGGGCGACCAGACATCGACCCCAGAATGGCTGCCAAGAAGAAGAAGAAGAAGCCTGCTGTGGCCCAACTAGAAGCATCAAGGCAGGAAGAACCTCGCATTGTCTTCTCGGCCAGTATGACTGGCTTGAAGCCTAAAGTCCCCATAGTGGTTTCGGAGCTCAAGAAAACTAGGGCAGCTGAAGCCGAAGCCCGAAAGCGCAAGACCAAGGCCACCACTGATGATGATCCACCGACCAAGAAGAGAAAAACCAAGAAGAAAGATTGGGCTGCTCCCATAGAGCCCCTCGTTGTCGAGCCGATATCAGTGGCTCGTCCTGCATCTGAACACAGTGAGCACCAATTGATAGTTCATGAGCCTGCTTCACAGAGGCTCCAGAAGTTGAAGACATTCCAGCTGTTGACCCCATCGCAGCTGAAGACATTGGTCATCAAGACAATGTTGAAGATGATGAAGTCCTTCCTCAGATCGGACACAATGTGGTATCATCGCCTGTTCTCACGAACAGCGAACTCATCAGCATTGGTCGTCCATTGACGCCAAATTCTCAGGAAGACTCATGGGCTGATCACCCACAAGACTCCCCCCGTCAAGAAGAATCCGAAAGTACTCCCCCACCTCAAGTCACCACTTCGGTGCTTGAAGATAATGACTTTGTGGCCCAGCCAACTCCCTCTCCAAAGGCGTCGCCCGCACTCCGCAGGCTTCGCAGAGGACCAAGGCCACGGGTTACTTTGTCAAGTGTTCCAAAAGGAGCAGAGCGCAAATCCGTTTCACGACAAGTCTTTCCTGAAGCCTCTCCTAATGTGAACATCCCCAAGTCTGAAGCCAAAGCGGCTGAAGATATTCCGGCTGCATCAGCCGATGAACAAGAAGAACCAAGACTTGAAGAAGAAAGTTGTAAGTGCATCTAGTGCCACCCCTAGTTGGTTTTGGAGAATTGACGACAAACCTAGTTGAGGGACTAATGTGTTTGTGATAATTGCAGGATAACACAGGTAGAAGTCCCTCATTGATTCGGTTTTCCTACCAGAGATGACCCCTAAAAATGAATGAAGACATTGAAGTCAAAGGTGGTATGTGAAGACATTCACATTGAAGACTATGACAAGAGAAGACATCGCATGAAGACTATGGAGCGTGAAGACTTAGTTCTTTCATCGTTCTTTTTCTTCTTTGTTGAGTCATAGGAACCACCATACTATTAAGTGGGGTCCAAGAGAACCAGTCAGAATGACTGAAGCGATGCTTAACCAAAATCCTATGTCTTTGAGTGAAGACTATGAGAGCAAATCTTGTCTAGAGTTGGATAAGTCAGCTTTGCTTGTAGCCCAAGTAAAGTTGCCGTGTGTGTTTGAAATCTGACCGTTGGAACACGTGTCAGTTCCTTAGTGACCGAGGGTCATTTCAGACAAATCAGGTCGGGTTGCCTAGTGGCTATAAATAGCCCACCCCCTAGAACCATAAACGGTTGGCTGCTCAGAGTTAGAGTACGGCTTTTGTCGTTTGAGAGCAACCCACCTCGAAGCCTTTGAGAGAGAATTCCTTGCGAGGATAAAGCCCTAACCACCTAGAGCCAAAGAGTGTTAGGCATCACTTAAGTCTTCTTGTCTATGTGATCTGAAGACTTATTACACTTGAGGACTGTGAATCCTCCAGCCGGTTAGGCATCGCGTTCTGAGCATCCAAGAGTCATTGTGGATCGCCGGTGAACGAAGTCTGTGAAGGTTTGGAAGTCTACCTTGAAGACTTACCAGAGTGATTGGGCGAGGGCTGGGTGTCCTTAGCTCAATGGGAATAAGGTGAAGACGAGGTCTTCGGAGTTGAATCTCAGCCTCCCTAACCAGACATACAGTTGTCACAGCAACTGGAACTAGTCCAACAAATCATTGTCTTCAACGAGTCACTGGTTTCATCCTTCCCTTCCCTTTACTTACTGTTGGTCCTTGTGAAGTCATTGTATGATTGCATCACCATTTGGCTTCACTGAGTGATTACTTGTTCTGATTGGCTTCACAATATCTTCCTACCTGATCCTTACTGCCTAGCTGCTATTAGTCATTGTGCTTTCACTTCATTGAATACTTGACTATGGTTTGCCTAGTGTAGTCTACCTTCCGCTGCATGGTAATAGGTTTATTTCTATCATTTGTCTTCGAAACTTCCATGTTTTGAAGACTTTCATAAAAATCGCCTATTCACCCCCCTCTAGTCGATCACTAGCACTTTCAATTGGTATTAGAGCAAGGTACTCCCTTGTTCTATGTGATTCGGTTTAACCACCTGGAGTTTTAGCTATGTCGACTGCAGGGATAATTAAAGTCTCCGCTGCGTGCCCCGTCTTCGATGGAACTGAATATCCCTACTGGAAGAATAAGATGCGCATGCATCTTGAAGCCATTGATGTCGACCTATGGTATGTCCTCAAGAATGGCGTTCCCAAGGCTGGAGAAGGTGTCACCGCCGATGATGTTAAGAAGTTTGTTCAACTGGACTCTACTGCCAAGAACATCATCTGTGGTCATCTGACCAAAGCACAGTATGGCCGCGTGAGTGCTTTGGAAACATCTAAGCTAGTCTGGGACTGGCTCTCCAAGGTCAACGAAGGCGTCTCAACCCAGAGAGATCAGAGAATCAGTGTCCTTCGCAACCTCTTCAACCGCTTCAAGAGAAATGACAATGAGAATGTCCAGCTCATGTTTGATCGACTCACTGATATCACAAATGATCTTCAAGCCCTCGGCGCTACTGAGATCACCAAGCATGAAGTCGTCAAGACACTCCTGAGATCACTTGACAGCTCATTTGACACCCTAGCCCTGATGATTCAAGAACGTCCTGATTTCAAGACACTCGATCCGTCTGACATACTTAAAAGGCTCAACACACATGAGTTTCAGCTTTCTGAGAAAAGAGACATCTACGGTCCCAACTATGGGCGAACTCGTGCCTTGAAGGCAAAAGCTGTCTCCTCATTTGAAGAAGAATCTGACAGCAGTTCTGATGATCCTGAAGACATTGGAAAGGAGCTTGCTATGCTTGTGAAGAAGTTCCAAAATTCACCAAGAAGAAAGGCTTCAGAAAGTCTTCACGATCAAGCTCAAGGAATGATGAAGCTTCTGCTCATGACTACAAGAAGAGAACATGCCACAAGTGCAAGAAACCTGGCCACTACATCTCTGAGTGTCCGCAGTGGGACAATGAGAACAAGAAGAAGAAGAAGAAGAAGAGCAAGGAGTATGACTCTGACGACAAGAAGAAGAAGAAATACTCAAAGACTTCTTCCAAGTCTTCCTCAAAGTCTTCATCACACAAGAAGAGCTCATCTGGCAAGGCACGTGCGTTTGTTGGCAAGGAAATGGATTCAGAGGAGGAGTCCGCTTCTGAGGAGGCGAAGGCGGAGTCTGAGGAGGAGTCTGATTCTGGCGTTGCGAGTCTGGCTACATCATACGTTGCCAAGTCCATCTTAAACACTAAAGACAATGACTTCATCACCGACACCGATGCAAATGACAAGGACTACTCCACTCCTTCCTACTCCTTCATGGCACGCGGTGCCAAGGTAAACACACGCACTACTCACTATCAAACATCTAGTGATGATGACTCTGATTGTGGTTCCAAACCCAGCTACAAAACACTTGCTAAAATTGCAACTGAACAACAGAAAGCTATGGAACATATTCAAAAACTGTTAGACAAAAGCGATGATCTGTTAGACGCTGAAATTACTCAATCTCAGTCCTTAATTGAAGACATAAAAAATCTTCACGTTAAGTATGAGGAACTTGAAAGTCGTCATGAAACGCTCTCAACAACTCATGAAAAGCTTTCCTATGATTATCTTCAAAGGAAGCAAGATCTTGAGAAATTGAGAGCGGCTCATTAAGATCTTCAAAAGGAAAACGAGTCACTTCGCGCCGAACAGATCAGTTCAGCTCAGGAAGGATTTGAACCACCATGTCTTAAATGCATTGAGCGTGATAACGCTACTTCTATTGCTGAATGTTCTACTGCTGCTACTATTGCAATATCTTCAACTGTTGATGTGGTAACTAACCCCTCTGCTGAGGATACCACTGCTATTGCTGATGAGAATGCTAGGTTGAAGACACTGCTTGAAACAGGGATGTAGAAAAGTCTCAAAGGGCATCAGACACTATGTGATGTCCTCAAAAGGCAGATCCTGAACCAAAACCCTAGGAAAGAGGGTGTTGGGTTCGAAAGGAAAATGAATGTTGATGGCTCTTACTGGAAACCTGAGCAGTACCCCAAAACGACATGGGTTGCTGCAAAGGGACCTTTAGTGGATCCATCCACTCTATCTGGCTTCACTTGTACTAATCCCATTGTTCTGGATGAATCCTTTGATGCAAACTATAAACTGTTTAAGAATCAGAATGGTGAAGTGTTTGCCAGGTATATTGGTACTAACTGCAGGAATGGGCCGCCTATGAAGAAGGTCTGGGTGCCGAAAAGGTGTTTGGAGAATCTTCTTGTGAATGTCGTCATGACACCACAAGTGAAGAAGACAAAACCCAGACCACAGGCTTCATACGTGTAAGTGCATCTAGTGCCACCCCTAGTTGGTTTTGGAGTATTGACGACAAACCTAGTTGAGGGACTAATGTGTTTGTGAGAATTCTAGGATAACACAGGTAGAAGTCCCTCATTGATTCGGTTTTCCTACCAGAGATGACCCCTAAAAATGTATGAAGACATTGATGTCAAAGGTGGTATATGAAGATATTCACATTGAAGACTATGACAAGAGAAGACATCGCATGAAGCCTATGGAGCTTGAAGACTTAGATCTTTCGTAGTTCTTTTTCTTCTTCTTTGTTGAGTCATAGGAACCACCGTACTGTTAAGTGAGGTCCAAGAGAACCAGTCAGAATGACTGAAGTGATGCTTAACCAAAACCTATGTCTTCGAGTGAAGACTATGAGAGCGAATCTTGTCCAGAGTCGGACAAGTCTGCTTTGCTTGTAGCCCAAGTAAAGTTGCCGTGTGAGTTTGAAATCTGACCGTTGGAACACGTGTCAGTTCCTTAATGACCCAGGGTCATTTCGGACAAATCAGGACGGGTTGCCTAGTGGCTATAAATAGCCCACCCCCTACAACCAAAAATGGTTGGCTGCTCAGAGTTAGTATACGGCTTTTGTCGTTTGAGAGCAACCCACCTCGAAGCCTTTGAGAGAAAATTCCTTCCGAGGATAAAGCCCTAACCACCCAGAGCCAAAGAGAATTAGGCATCACTTAAGTCTTCTTGTCTGTGTGATCTGAAGACTTATTACACTTGAGGACTGTGAATCCTCCAGCCGGTTAGGCGTCGCGTTCTGAGCATCCAAGAGACATTGTGGATTGCCGGTGAACGAAGTCTGTGAAGGTTTGGGAGTCTACCTTGAAGACTTACCAGAGTGATTGGGCGAGGTCTGTGTGACCTTAGCTCAAGGGGAATACGGTGAGGACTGGGTGTCCTGAGCTGCGTGTTCAGGACTAGGTGTCCGGGACTGTGTGTCCTCAGGTTTAAATACCTAGCCGCCCTAACCAGACGTACAGTTGTCACAGCAACTGGAACTGGTCCAACACATCATTGTCTTCAACGAGTCACTGGTTTCATCCTTCCCTTCTCTTTACGTACTGTTACTCCTTGTGAAGCATTGTATGATTGCACTATCTTTTATCTTCACTTAGTGACTGCGTGTTCTGTTTGGCTTCATAATATCTTCCTACCTGATCCTTACTACATTGCTGCTATTAGTCATTGTGCTTTCACTCTATTGAATACTTGACTATGGCTTGCCTAGTGTAGTCTACCTTCTGCTGCAGGGTAATAGGTTTATTTCTACCGTTTGTCTTCATAACTTCCACCTTTTGAAGACTTTCATAAAAATCGCCTATTCACCCCCCTCTAGTCGATATAACGCACTTCCAATTGATATCAGAGCGAGGTACTCCCTTGTTCTGTGTGATTCGGTTTAACCACCTGGAGTTTTAGCTATGTCGACTGCAGGGATAATCAAAGTCTCCGCTGCGTGCCCCGTCTTCGATGGAACTGAATATCCCTACTGGAAGAATAAGATGCGCATGCATCTTGAAGCCATTGACATCGACCTATGGTATGTCGTCAAGAACGGCGTTCCCAAGGCTGGAGAAGGTGTCACTGCTGCTGACGTCAATAAGTTCGTTCAACTGGACTCTACTGCCAAGAATATCATCTGTGGTCATCTGACCAAAGGACAGTATGGCCGCGTGAGTGCTTTGGAAACATCTAAGCTAGTCTGGGACTGGCTCTCCAAAGTCAATGAAGGCGTCTCAACCCAGAGAGATCAGAGAATCAGTGTCCTTCTCAACCTCTTCAACCGCTTCAAGAGAAATGACAATGAGAATGTCCAGCTCACATTTGATCGACTCACTGACATCACGAATGAGCTTCAAGCCCTTGGTGCTACTGAGATCACCAAGCATGAAGTCGTCAAGACACTACTGAGATCACTTGACAGTTCGTATGACACCCTAGCCCTGATGATGCAAGAACGTCCTGATTTCAAGACACTCGATCCGTCTGACATACTTGAGAGGCTCAACACACATGAGTTTCAGCTTTCTGAGAAAAGAGATATCTACGGTCCAAACTATGGGCGAACTCGTGCCTTGAAGGCAAAAGCCGTCTCCTCATATGAAGAAGAATCTGACAGCAGTTCTGATGATCCTGAAGACATTGGAAGGGAACTTGCTATTCTTGTGAAGAAGTTCCAAAAATTCACCAAGAAGAAAGGCTTCAGAAAATCTTCCCGATCAAGCTCAAGGAATGATGAAGCTTCTGCTCATGACTACAAGAAGAAAACATGTCACAAGTGCAAGAAATCTGGCCACTTCATCTCTGAGTGTCCGCAGTGGGACAATGAGAACAAAAAGAAGAAGAAGAGCAAGGAATATGACTCTGACGACAAGAAGAAGAAGAAATACTCAAAGTCTTCTTCAAAGTCTTCATCACACAAGAAGAGCTCATCTAGCAAGGCACGTGCATTTGTTGGCAAGGAAATGGATTCAGAGGAGGAGTCCGCTTCTGAGGAGGCAGAGGTGGAGTCTGAGGAGGAGTCCGATTCTGGCGTCGCAAGTCTGGCTACAGCATACGTTGCCAAGTCCATCTTCAACACTAAAGACAATGACCTCATCACCGACACCGATGCAAATGACAAGGACTACTCCGCTCCTACCTACTGCTTCATGGCACGCAGTGCCAAGGTAAACACACGCACTACTCACTATCAAACATCTAGTGACGATGACTCTGATTGTGGTTCAAAACCCAGCTACAAAACACTTGCTAATATTGCAACTGAACAACAGAAAGCCATGGAACATATTCAAAAACTGTTAGACAAAAGCGATGATCTGTTAGGCGCTGAAATGACTCGATCTGAGTCCTTAATTGAAAACATAAAAAATCTTCACGTTAAGTATGAGGAACTTGAAAGTCGTCATGAAACGCTCTCAACAACTCATGAAAAGCTTTCCTATGATTATCTTCAAAGGAAGCAAGATCTTGAGAAATTGAGAGCGGCTCATGAAGATCTTCAAAAGGAAAATGAGTCACTTCACGCCAAACAGACTAGTTCCGCTCAGGAAGGATTTGAACCACCATGTCTTAAATGCATTGAGCGTGATAATGCTACTACTGTTGCTGAATGTTCTACTACTGCTACTGTTGCAATATCTTCAACTGTTGATGTGGGAACTAACCCCTCTGCTGAGGATTCCACTGCTATTGCTGATGAGAATGCTAGGTTGAAGACATTGCTTGAAACAGGGATGTACAAAAGTCTTAAAGGGCATCATACACTATGTGTTGTCCTCAAAAAGCAGATCTTGAACCGAAACCCGAGGAAAGAGGGTGTTGGGTTCGTAAGGAAAATGAATGCTGATGGCTCTTACTGGAAACCTGAGCAGTACCCCAAAACCACATGGGTTGCTGCAAAGGAATCTTCAGCAGACCTATCCAATCTATCTGGCTTCTCTTGTGCAAATCCCATTGTCATTGATGAATCCTTTGATGCAAACTATAAACTATTTAAGAATCAGAAATGGTGAAGTGTTTGCCAGGTACATTGGTACTAACTGCAGGAATGGACCGCCTATGAAGAAGACCTGGGTTCCGAAAAAGTGTCTGGAGAATCTTCCTGTGAATGTCATCATGACACCACACGTGAAGAAGACAAACCTCAGACCACAGGCTTCATACGGTCCAAAGGCTTCATACAGACAGAGGACTCACCTGAGTCGCACTAACGCAAATGTTTTGCAGGGAAACCATACTCAGGCCTATGAATATGAGCGCGGTTCATCAAACCGCCATGTTCATAAGACCAAGAACTATTCTGCTTATTCTTATGAGTACTATTGTCCGCCTGCAAGACTTTTTGCTAGGGCTCCAAAGCCAAATTTCTCAGACGCTGCACTTGACTTATTGCTTCTAAGCCACCCTTGAAGATGTGGGTGGCTAAGAAAGCTTAACTCTCTTTTGCAGGGAAAGGTCTCCAGCAGAAAACCAAAATCGTCTGACGCTATTGCTGGGGACCTTAAACATCTTGTAGGGCGCAAGATCAAATGCCCGAATGGTCTTACTATGTACTTCGTTCCTGAATCGCTTGCTACTCTCCCTATCAGTCCTAATCTGGATCTAAGCTTTCATAACCCACTGGTTCGTCAAATGTTTTTGCTTCACAATTCTCTTCGTGAAGCCTATCCCCCTAACTGCACTGTAGGGTACGACACCAACGTCTTCAGAATGGATTATTGATAGTGGGTGTACCAACCACATGACTGGCAAAAGAAGCCTTCTTATGGACTCAACCTTACGTCCGTCCGACAAGAGTCACATCACATTTGCTAACACTGGTAAAAGTAAGGTATTGGGTCTAGGTAGAGTTGCAATCTCAAAGGATCAACACATGGATAAAGTCATGCTTGTTGAATCCCTTGGCTTCAACTTAATGTCTGTCTCAATGCTTTGCGATTTGAACATGATCGTAATATTTGGAAAATATTGCTGCCTTGTACTAATGGAATCTGACAAGTCTCTAGTGTTTGAAGGGTATCAGAAAGATGATTTGTATGTGGTAGATTTTTCGGCAGGACCACAGCTTGCCGTATGTCTTCTAGCAAAGGCTTCAGAATGCTGGCTCTGGCATCGGAGGCTAGGGCATGCTAGCATGAGGAACCTCCACACCCTTGCAAAGAATAAGCATGTCATAGGCATCAAGGGCGTCAAGTTCAAGAAAGATCACTTATGCGGTGCCTGTGAAGCAGGGAACATGACGAGGGCCAAACATCCCTCGAAGACAATCATGACAACCACTCGACCCTTCGAACTGCTCCACATGGATCTTTTCGGTCCCACCCATTACTCAACTCTTACTACTACTGCTTGCCTCTATGGCTTTGTTATTGTTGATGATTATTCTAGATATACTTGGGTGCACATAATCCTCTACAAGACTGAAGTGCAGGATGTCTTCAGACGCTTCGCCAATTGAGCAATGAACAACTATGGCGCCAAGATAAATCACATTAGAAGTGACAATGGCACTGAATTCAAGAATACTGGACTTGATACATATCTTGATACCTTGGTCATCACACATGAATTCTCAGCCCCATACACGCCATAGCAGAATGGTGTCGTCGAACGCAAGAACAGAACACTCATTGAGATGGCCCGAACGATGCTTGATGAATACAAGACTCCAAGAAAATTCTGGCCTGAAGCCATTGATACTGCATGCCATACAATCAATCGTGTTTATCTTCACAAGCTTCTGAACAAGACATCTTATGAGCTCCTTACTGGCAAGAAGCCAAATGTCAATTACTTCAGAGTATTTGGTGCCAGGTGCTGGATCAGGGATCCACATCACACTTCAAAATTTGCACCAAAAGCACATGAGGGTTTTATGCTTGGATATGGAAAGGATTCGCACTCCTACAGAGTCTTCAATCTCTTTCATTATAAAGTAGTTGAAACAGTGGATGTGCGGTTTGATGAGACTAACGGTTCACAAAGAGAGCACCTCCCAAATATCCTAGATGAAGTTCCATCCAGCGAATCAATCAAGCTTATGGGAACTGGAGAAATCATACCCTCTAAAGCTCAACCTGAAGAGGAACTTATCATCTCCGCACCTGATCAACCTGAAGACAATGCTCAGCCTGAAGACAATCCCACTAACAATGACAATGATCAGCAAGAGCAAAACCTTCGCCCTGTACATCCTTGTGTTGCCAATGAAGTGCAGATTGAGAGAATAATTGACAGCATCAATGCACCCGGTCCGCTCACTCGATCAAGGGCAACTCAGCTGGCAAATTTCTGTGGGCACTTCGCATTCGTCTCAATAACAGAACCCAAGAAAGTTGAAGAAGCCTTCATGGAACCTGAATGGATTCAAGCTATGCAAGAAGACCTTCAACAGTTTGAGCTGAATAATGTATGGGAACTGGTTAAGCGTCCTGATCCTCGGAAGCACAACATAATAGGCACCAAATGGATATACCGCAATAAGCAAGATGAGCATGGTCAAGTTGTCAGAAACAAAGCTCGTCTCGTTGCTCAAGGATATACTCAAGTGGAAGGCATTAACTTCGATGAAACATTTGCTCCTGTGGCTAGACTTGAAGCCATACACATACTGCTGGCCTATGCCAATCATGACAATATACTTCTATATCAAATGGATGTGAAGAGCGCCTTTCTCAATGGCAAGATTGAAGAAGAAGTGTATGTTGCACAACCGCCTGGCTTTGAAGATCCAAAACATCCTGACATGGTATACAAGCTCAACAAGGCACTGTATGGCCTCAAACAAGCCCCTCGGGCCTGGTATGACACACTCAAATACTTCCTGAAGAGCAAAGGCTTCATACCTGGTTCCCTAGACCCCACTCTCTTCACGAAGACATATGATGGTGAACTATTTGTGTGCCAAATATATGTGGATGACATTATCTTCGGCTGCACCAATCAGAAGTACAGTGAAGAGTTTGGATATATGATGCAAGAGCAATATCAGATGTCCATGATGGGAGAGCTGAAGTTCTTCCTCAATCTCCAAATACGACAGCAACGCAATGGCATCTTCATATCTCAAGAGAAGTATCTCAAAGATTGTCTGAAGAAGTTTGGTATGCAAGACTGCAAAGGCTTCATGACGCCAATGCCAGCCAAGCATCATCTGGGTCCCGACGACAATGGTAAAGAGTTCGATCAAAAGAATTATTACAGCATCACATAAATTCTCCCGAAGCCAGTTCCTGTTTGTCCAGCAAGCGAAAGCCTCCGAAGCCTTTGAACGTGTTGAAGCCATTCAGGTTAAACTTCATGGCTACAGAGAAATCTGCAAGGAAGGGAGGCAGACAGCGTCGTGCGGGAACATCAAGAGATTTGCCTGATGACCTCTCTGAGCTTTACAAGACAGATCCTGAAGAGGATTATAATCAGCGCAAGACCCGAATCCAGTGGATTCGAAGATATTGGGCAGAACAATGGTACAAATACAGATTCGTGACCAAGGAATATGCTGAGAAGAGTGCTATCAAAAGTCCTTGGGGTGATATTCTCTTCCGAGGCCTTCCACCCAAGACCAAAGCTGAAGCTATTGCTCAGGGTTTCTATCCATGTATGGTCCGTGGACCTCAGCCTGAAGATGCCGACCCATCATCATTGCTATGGTGTCATGACGATAATCTCTTCAAGCGCAACTTCCAGCACGCAAAGGCATCGGCCAAGGAAAACAAGAAGTCATTGGGACTAGACTTCAACCCTGGTCCTTCTGCTCCCTGGGCTGACGGCACACGCGATGCAGAACCCAATGTCATCGGTCCTTTCTACAACCTTGAAGGTCTCATCACCCATATCCTGGTTCAAGGGACAGCCGTGAATGAGCCTGCAGATCACGCTGAATCAGATGAAGTACCTGCAGCACCGAAGCCAAAGAAGCTGAAGCAGCCAAAAGCTTCAAAGCCGGCCTCTGCACCAAAAATCTCAGGGGCGAAGCCACTGGCAACTGCACCTCCTGAAGACAGTGTGCAGTCTGAAGATTTGTCACGCATCTCCAAGCCCCAGAAGGTCAAGATGCCTCTGCCACACACCGGCCAAGAGCTAACAGCTGCTGCCATTCTGCGCAATGATGTCATTGATCTGTCAAGTGATGAAGATCTTGCAGATGACGCTCTTGAGCAACTCATCAAGAGCAAAGAAGAAGCAAAAATCTTCAATGATCTGCCTCTCTTTGATGTAACAATCATCCACAACTTCATTGATGAGAGGTTTGACACGCCAAACATCAGCTTCACAGATCTGCAAATACCCATTGGCCTCAGTGTCGCCTTCCATGGCGCCATTGCTTCAGAGCTAGCCCTCGCTCAGCGCATCGTCGAACTGAAGCAAAAGATTGACTATGAAAAGGCTCAGTTCAAGAAGCATATGGCCAAGCTCAGCGTGCAAGAGGTGAAAAACTTCAAGATTATGCTGCACGAGCTCAAAGAAGCCTTTCTCAAGAAACGCGCAGAAGCTCAGGGTTCTCGGGAGCGTATGAAGAGCCTGGCTGACAAGTGTGTGCAAGGCTACAACGAAGCTGAGAAGCGCAAGGCCCTTGGGCGTCCTAGCATCGACCCCAGGATGGCTGCAAAGAAGAAGAAGAAGCCCGCTATGGCCGAACCTGATGCACCAAGGCAGGAAGCAGATCCCATTGTCTTCCCAACTAGCATGACTGGCTTGAAGCCAAAGGCCAGGTCAACCACTTCAGAATTGAAGAAGACGAGGACTGCTGAGGCTGAAGCCAGAAAGAGGAAACATCCTGAAGCCTCTGCTGCTCCCTCCAAGAAGAAGAGGAAGACCAAGAAAGAACGGGCTGCTCCCACAGAGCCTTTGATTGTTGAATCCATTTCCATGGTTCGTCCTGACGCTGAACGCCAACTGACAATCCATGAGCCTGCTTTCACAGAGGCTCATGAAGCTGAAGACTTTCCAGCAGCTGATCCCATCGCTGCTGACGACATTGGTCACCATGACCATGTAGAAGATGGTGCAGTCCTTCCTCTGCTCGAGCACAGCAAACTCATCAGCATTGGTCGTCCTCTGACGCCAATTGCTCAGGATGCTTCATGGGCTGATCGCCCACAAGAGGAAGAAGACTTTGAGGCCCAGCCAACTCCAACTACACAGGCGTCGCCTGCGTTGCGCAGGCTTCGCAAAGGACCAAGGCCTCCAGTCTCTGTGTCTGAAGCTGAAGCTGCTGAAGACATTCCGGCTGCATCAGCCGATGAAGAAGAAGTCCCACAAGCTGCTACTCCCCTGTCCCACCAAGAAGCGGTTCTCGAGGAGAACGTGGTTGTGACCAACCCTCTAGCTCGTCAAGTGGAGGTTGAAAATCTTGAGGCTGCCCCCACCAACACCAATGAAGCCACTGACGTTGTCATGGCTGAAGCTAATGTGGAGCCCTCAACAACAAAAGCACCAGAAGTCAGCGAAGCCACTGATCCCACTGCTTCTGTTCCTGCGCCTGCTGTCGGTCCTCAGTTCGACTATCATGTTGAGCACAGGCCTCAGGTACAGAAGCCAATCCCAAGATTGCCCAGGTTCCCAGGTCCTGCATCAGCACCTGGATCCTTCAATATCAATGGCTTCAGAGCAGACAACACATTCTTCAATAGCTCCAGGAACCCCTACTCAAGGGAAAGAATATCATCTGATCGGTTCTGGAGCTATCCGCAGCGAAGCTATTACTCCTACATTCTATACAATCAAGGTCGCATCTTCCCACACAAGCGTCTTGACATTGAAGCAATAGCTGGTCTGCCCTGTCTGGAAGAAGCTCTGGATTGCTTCAAAGAGGTTGGATTGCTGCCGTTCGTCACTGACCAAGAGCATTGGAATGAAGAGTTGCTGCTCCAATTCTATGCCACACTTCACATCCGCGGGTATAACAGAGATTCGAAGACTTGGGTCCTGGAGTGGATGACAGGAAACATTCATCACGAAGCCAAAGCCTTTGACATCATTGAGCTCACTGGTCTACCCACTCCCGGCGATCTCTACGAATCTGGCTGTCAACTTCACAGTGAAGCTGTGGAGAGCATCTTTCAGAAGCCTGAACCTAACATGAGTCAGATGCTCAGTATGATGAAGCCATTACCCCAAGATGCTGCATATCCCAAAGAGTTCTTTGTTGAAGACCTAGAGTATCTGCCAAGGACTATTTATCACATCATAAGGCGAACTCTCTAGCCCATCAAAGGGCACTCTCCACATGCCAACCTGGAAGGTGCAATGAAGACTTTGGTCTTCTATATTCTTCATGGAAAATGCTTCAATGCACAGGACTTCTTCATTCGCCAACTTGCTGCATCAGGCTCTGATCTGTTTGGCTTGAAGTTCTACGCCCCATGGGTAATGCGGCTGATCAAACTTCACTCCGCTATCTCATATCAGCCATCTGCTCGCAATCATCGGATTTTTCTGCCCGATGTGGATATCAGCCACACGTGCATCGCATCCTGCTCCCACTGAAGCCACTGACAGTACAACTGCCCCACGACCCAAGAAGCGCACTCGTGTTCTCAATGACCGAGAGCTTCTTGTGGCTCTTCATCAGAAACAGGATAGGCATCATGACTGGCTGAAGCGTCAAATGCAAAGCCTCTTGGTGGATGTTAATCGCATTCGCAATCTTGCCACCAAGAATGCTTTTGTTGCCCATGAAACCTCTCGCCGCACATGGAAAGGGCTGACGCTGATGTGTTCTGAAGATGATCTTCAAGATGATGGCTTCTCTGAGCGCTTCAAGTTTGACTCCACACCTCCTCGAAGGGCAGTGCTGCGACGAACTCCATCTCTTGAAGACTCTGAGTTCTCTTCCTCTGCTGCAACTGTAAATGCCAGAGTGATCGAGGATGACGACGATGCTACTTCACCGCCGCCTCCTTCAGCACGCTTCGACACTGCTCCAAGCTCTTCTGCTCCGCCGAACACCACCAACGACCCTGCTGCTTCACCTATTCTTCATGGGAACGAGTAGAGGCTCTATGTCTTCAAACCTTTTTGGTCCTTACTGACAAAAGGGGGAGAAGCATATGAGTTTAATAGTCTTCAAGCTGGTCCATATGGGCGGGTGCTTCATATTTTGCTTCGTGTTTACAACTCTCATTTTGATACATTTGGTTCTTTGAGTTGTAACACTTAAACTCGATGGTCGTCTGCTACTTATTTGCCATTTTGTGATGCGATGATAAATTCCGCATGTGCGACGATAAATTCCGCACTTAGATCATTTTGCAGACGTTTATTTTCCATTATGCATGTCATTATCTTCACATACCTTCACATGCATAGTGGATTGTCATCATAAGTTGAAGAGGATCTCCACAAGCACAACCTGCCATGTGCATTTGCATTCCAAAAGCAAACTACTTATATGCACATCTTCAGGGGGAGCCCTTGCAACTTATGAAGACAATTCCTTATCCTTTACAATTTCACATATTATATTCCCCATTGAAAACTTCAACTAGTTTATCATCAATCACCAAAAAAGGGGGAGATTGTCAGTGCATCTAGTGCCACCCCTAGTTGGTTGAGTATTGACGACAAACCTAGTTGAGCGACTAATTTGTTTGTGAGAATTGCGGGATAACACAGGTAGAAGTCCCTCATTGATTCGGTTTTCCTACCAGAGATGACCCCTAAAAATGTATGAAGACATTGATGTCAAAGGTGGTATATGAAGATATTCACATTGAAGACTATGACAAGAGAAGACATCGCATGAAGCCTATGGAGCTCGAAGACTTAGATCTTTCGTAGTTCTTTTTCTTCTTCTTTGTTGAGTCATAGGAACCACCGCACTGTTAAGTGGGGTCCAAGAGAACCAGTCAGAATGACTGAAGTGATGCTTAACCAAAACCTATGTCTTCGAGTGAAGACTATGAGAGCGAATCTTGTCCAGAGTCGGACAAGTCAGCCTTGCTTGTAGCCCAAGTAAAGTTGTCGTGTGAGTTTGAAATCTGATCGTTGGAACACGTGTCAGTTCCTTAATCACCCAGGGTCATTTTGGACAAATCAGGTCGGGTTGCCTAGTGGCTATAAATAGCCCACCTCCTACAACCAAAAATGGTTGGCTGCTCAGAGTTAGTATACAGATTTTGTCGTTTGAGAGCAACCCACCTCGAAGCCTTTGAGAGAGAATTCCTTGTGAGGATAAAGCCCTAACCACGCAGAGCCAAAGAGAATTAGGCATCACTTAAGTCTTCTTGTCTGTGTGATCTGAAGACTTATTACACTTGAGGACTGTGAATCCTCTAGCCGGTTAGGCGTCGCGTTTTGAGCATCCAAGAGACATTGTGGATTGCCGGTGAACGAAGTCTGTGAAGGTTTGGGAGTCTACCTTGAAGACTTACCAGAGTGATTGGGCGAGGTCTGTGTGACCTTAGCTCAAGGGGAATACAGTGAGGACTGGGTGTCCTGAGCTGCGTGTTCAGGACTGGGAGTCTGGGACTGTGTGTTCTCAGGTTTAAATACCTAGCCACCCTAACTAGATGTACAGTTGTCACAGCAACTGGAACTGGTCCAACACATCATTGTCCTCAACGAGTCACTGGTTTCATCCTTCCCTTCTCTTTACGTACTGTTACTCCTTGTGAAGTCATTGTATGATTGCACTATCTTTTATCTTCACTAAGTGACTGCGTGTTCTGTTTGGCTTCATAATATCTTCCTACCTGATCCTTACTACATTGCTGCTATTAGTCATTGTGCTTTCACTCTATTGAATACTTGACTATGGCTTGCCTAGTGTAGTCTACCTTCCGCTGCAGGGTAATAGGTTTATTTCTATCGTTTGTCTTCATAACTTCCACATTTTGAAGACTTTCATAAAAATCGCCTATTCACCCCCCCTCTAGTTGATATAACGCACTTTCAATACGGCCCAAAGGCTTCATATAGACAGAGGACTCACCTGAGTCGCACTAATGCAAATGTTTTGCAGGGAAGCCATACTCAGGCCTATGAATATGAGCGCGGTTCATCAAACCGCCATGTTCATAAGACCAAGAACTATTCTTCTTATTCTTATGAGTACTATTGTCCACCTGCAAGACTTTTTGCTAGGGCTCCAAAGCCAAAGTTCTCAGATGCTGCACTTAGACTCATTGCTTCGAAGCCACCCTTGAAGATGTGGGTGGCTAAGAAAGCTTAACTCTCTTTTGCAGGGAAAGGTCTCCAGCCGAAAACCAAAATCGGCTGACGCTATTCCTGGGGACCTTAAACATCTTGTAGGGAGCAAGATCAAATGCCCAAATGGTCTTATTATGTACTTTGTTCCTGAGTCGCTTGCTACTTGCCCTATCAGTCCTAATCTCGATCTAAGCTTTCATAATCCACTGGCTCGTCAAATGTTTTTGCTTCACAATTCTCTTCGTGAAGCCTATCCCCCTAACTGCACTATAGGGTACGACACCAGCTGCTTCAGAATGGATTATTGATAGTGGGTGTACCAATCACATGACTGGCAAGCGAAGCCTTCTCATGGACTCAACCTTACGTCCATCTGACAAAAGTCACATCACATTTGCTAACACTGGTAAAAGCAAGGTATTGGGTCTAGGTAGAGTTGCAATCTCAAAGGATCAACACATGGATAAAGTCATGCTTGTTGAATCCCTTGGTTTCAACTTCATGTCTATCTCAATGCTTTGCGATTTAAACATGATTGTGATGTTTGGAAAACATCGTTGCCTTGTTCTAATGGAATCTGACAAGTCTCTAGTGTTTGAAGGGTATCGGAAAGATGATTTGTACGTGGTAGATTTCTCAGCAGGACCACAACTTGCAGTATGTCTCCTAGAAAAAGCTTCTGAATGCTGGCTTTGGCATCGGAGGCTAGGGCATGCTGGCATGAGGAACCTCCACACCCTTGCATGGAAGAAGCATGTCATAGGCATCGAGGGCGTCAAGTTCAAGAAGGATCACTTATGCGGTGCCTATGAAGCAGGAAAGATGACGAGGGCCAAGCATCCCTCGAAGACAATCATGACAACGACTCAACCCTTCGAACTGCTCCACATGGACCTTTTTGGTCCCACTCATTACTCAACTCTTACTACTACTGCTTGTCTCTACGGCTTTGTCATTGTTGATGATTATTAAAGATATACTTGGGTGCATATAATCCTCTACAAGACTGAAGTGCAGGATGTCTTCAGACGCTTCGCCAATCGAGCAATGAACAACTATGGCGTCAAGATAAAGCACATCAGAAGTGACAATGGCACTGATTCAAGAACACTGGCCTGGATACATATATTGATACTTTAGGCATCACACATGAATTCTCAGCTCCGTACACGCCACAGCAGAATGGCGTCGTCGAACGCAAGAACAGAACACTTATTGAGATGGCTCGGATGATGCTTGATGAATACAAGACTCCAAGAAAATTCTGGCCTGAAGCCATTGATACTGCATGCCATATCATCAACCGTGTTTATCTTCACAAGCTTCTGAACAAGACATCCTATGAGCTCCTCACTGGCAAGAAGCCAAATGTCAGTTACTTCGGAGTATTTGGTGCCAGGTGCTGGATCAAGGATCCACATCACACTTCAAAATTTGCACCAAAAGCACATGAAGGCTTTATGCTTGGATATGGAAAGGATTTGCACTCCTATAGAGTCTTCAACCTGTTTCACTATAAAGTGGTTGAAACAGTGGATGTGCGGTTCGATGAGACTAACGGCTCGCAAAGAGAGCACCTGCCAAATGTGCTAGATGAAGTTCCATCCAGTGAATCAATCAAACTTATGGGAACTAGAGAAATCATACCTTCTGAAGCTCAGCCTGAAGAGGAACTTATCATCTCCGCACCTAATCAACCTGAAGACAATGATCAACCTGAAGACAATGCTCAGCCTGAAGACATTCCTTCTAATGATGACAATGATTAGCAAGAGCAAAATCTTCGTCATGTACATCCTCGTGTTGCAAATGAAGTACAGATTGAGAGAATAATTGATAGCATCAATGCACCAGGTCCACTCACTCGTTCAAGGGCAACACAACTAGCAAATTTCTGTGGGCACTTCGCATTCGTCTCAATATCTGAACCCAAGAAAGTAGAAGAAGCCTTCATGGAACCTGAATGGATTCAAGCTATGCAAGAAGAGCTTCAACAGTTTGAGCTGAATAATGTATGGGAACTGGTTAAGCGTCCTGATCCTCGCAAGCACAATATAATAGGCACCAAATGGATATATCGCAACAAGCAAGATGAGCATGGTCAAGTTGTCAGAAACAAAGCTCGTCTCGTTGCCCAGGGATACACTCAAGTTGAAGGGATTGACTTCGATGAAACATTTGATCCTGTGGCTAGACTTGAAGCCATACGCATACTGCTGGCCTATGCAAATCATCATAACATTCTTCTATATCAAATGGATGTGAAGAGCGCTTTTCTCAATGGCAAGATTGAAGAAGAAGTGTATGTTGCACAACCGCCTGGCTTTGAAGATCCAAAACATCCTGACATGGTGTACAAGCTCAACAAGGCACTGTATGGCCTCAAACAAGCCCCTCGGGCCTGGTATGACACACTCAAAGACTTCCTGAAGAGCAAAGGCTTCAAACCTGGTTCCCTCGACCCCACTCTCTTCACGAAGACATATGATGGTGAACTGTTTGTGTGCCAAATATATGTGGATGACATTATCTTCGGCTGCACCAATCAGAAATACAGTGAAGAGTTTGGATATATGATGCAAGAGCAATATCAGATGTCCATGATGGGTGAGCTGAAGTTCTTCCTCGGTCTTCAAATATGTCAGCTATGCAACGGCATCTTCATATCTCAAGAGAAGTACCTCAAAGATTGCCTGAGGAAATTTGGGATGCAAGACTGCAAAGGCTTCACGACGCCAATGCCAGCCAAACATCATCTGGGTCCCGACGATAATGGTAAAGAGTTCGATCAAAAGGTATACGGCTCCATGATTGGTTCTTTACTTTATCTATGTGCATCTAGGCTAGATATTATGCTTAGTGTTTGCATGTGTGCTCGATTCCAAGCGGCACTAAAGGAATCACATCACTTGGCTGTGAAGCGAATTCTTCGATGTTTGGCTTACACCCCAACACTAGGATTATGGTATCCAAAGGGCTCAGAGTTTGATCTGGTTGGATTCTCGGATGCTGATTATGCTGGTGACAAGGTGGATCGCAAGTCTACATCAGGAACATGTCATTTTCTGGGACGATCACTTGTATGTTGGTCTTCAAAGAAGCAGAACTGTGTATCTCTCTCCACTGCTGAATTTGAATACATTGCTGCTGGATCTTGCTGCGCTCAGCTTCTGTGGATGAAGGAAACACTCAAAGACTATGGCATTCATCTGAAGCAAGTGCCACTCTCCTGCGACAACGAAAGTGCCATCAAGATTGCCAACAACCCAGTTCAGCACTCGAAGACAAAGCACATTGAAATTCGTCATCACTTTCTCAGAGATCATGTTGTGAAGGAAGAATTGATATCATACACGTCAACACTGAAGAGCAATTGGCGGATATCTTCACCAAGCCCTTGGATGAGAAGAGATTTTGCAAGTTACGGTGTGAGCTAAATATCTTGGAATCCTCAAATGTCCTGTGATCAGGCACACATCCTAACACTTATGCATATTGATGACTTAGATGTGCAACACACGAAGTAAAGTATATCTTCAATCAATGAAGACTTACATTCTAAGTGTGAATACATTAATGTGGAATTTGACTTCGGAGCGCCACGATAATTGTGCGCCGTGTCTGGGTCTAATACTTCCTATATGGTGGGTAACGCCACCACCAAATTCTTCTGTTTGAAGTGTTTTACCTAAGGCGTTACATTTGCTATGTCTTCACATTTTGTTTGTCTTCATTTTCAACTTGTCTTCATGATTATCGTCACTATGTTGATTTGATTGTCTTTCTCATATATATATACTAGTGTTCTGTCCTCTACAGCATTCACTTATAGCTATGTCTTCTTGTTGAATCTTTTGAACTAAGTGAATGTGATCGGACCCTAACCTCTCTATGCTTTCTATCTCAAACTCTATCTGTACAAATCATATGCATTCTCTTAAAACTGTCGAATGTCTTCTCTGCATTCTTGTCAGCGGAAGATACAAAGACAAACATTAAGTCCGTTTTCAATGCTAATTCCTTCACCTGAAACCCGGAGAAGTGGGAACGACCACCCGACAATCCAGGCGTGCGTGGGAACGTGGAACAACCTCCGATATGTTGCATGATGGCCACGTGTCCTTCATATGTGAATCGCCAGGGGCACCTGTGTAATAACACTGTGTCGTCCCTATCTCTATAAATACACGCCTCACCACCGCTAGCCCTCTACGACGCCGGCGACGAAGCGCTTAGCTGCCGCGACCTCTCTGACGCTGTCTTCACGCCGGCCGTGGACATCGTCTTCTCCGTCATCGCCGTAGGTGTCCTCCGTCGCCAAGTTAGGGCACGGACGATCGAACTGCTCGGCCTCCTCTTCCACTCTGTCTAGCAGTTCTTCGTGTGGTAAATAAAACTTCCTTTTTACGGCCCCTTTGATCCTATAGATTCATCACTTTCTGCCACAAGAAGTTTCTATTCACACAAGTTGGATCTATTTCATACTGGATCTCATAATATGCCTAGTATGTTCACTTATGCTTCACAAAGTAGTTAGATTCCTCACTTGTACTTATCCGTGGATTCGTACAAATCTGGAACCAACTCTTTATCTATGAGTGAATGTCTTCGCACGATGAGGTCAATGTCTTCTAAACTGATTTATCTTCAAAATCTTCTAAGAATGCATATGACCTCTTCCCCTTCCCTCGCACCTTAATGCTGTCACAGGTACATGTCCGTGGGAGAATCCCTTGGTTCTCATAGTCTGCATTCATTTGCAGAATTCTTACAGCATCATATAAATTCTCCCGAAGCCAGTTCCTGTTTAACCCGCAACCAGAAGCCTTTGAAACCTTTGAACGTGTTGAAGCCATTCAGTTTGAAGTTCATGGCTACAGAGAAATCTACAAGGAAGGGAGGCAGACAGCACCGTGGAAACACTGCTAAGGACCTGCCACCAGATCTATATGAGAAATACAAGTCAGATCCAGAAGAAACCTATTGAGAACGCAAGAACCGAATCCAATGGATTCGAAGACACTGGGCAGAGGAATGGTTCAAGTACAGATTCATCACCGACGAATATGCTGAGAAGAGTGCCATCAAGGGACCATGGGGAGATATCACATACAAAGGTCTTCAGCCCAAATCACAGTCCGAAGCTATTGCTCAAGGCTTTTACCCATGCATGCTTCGTGGACCTCAGCCTGCTAATGCCGACCCATCCTCTCTGTTATGGTGTCGCAAGACAATCTCTTCAAGCGCAACTATCAGTTTGCACAGAACTCTGCCAAGGAAAACAAGAAGTCATTGGGATTAGACTTCAACCCAGGCCCCTCTGCGCCACGTGCTGATGGCACATGAGAAGCTGAACCCAATCTGGTTGGGCCCTTCTACAACCTAGAAGGTCTCATCACTCATATTATGGTTCAAGGGGCAGTCGTGGCTCAACCTGCAGATGATGCTGAATCTGACGAAGCACCTGCACCACCGAAGCCGCAGAAGCAGAAGAAGGCTAAAGCTTCAAAGTCTGCCTCAGCACCAAAAATCTTACGGGCGAAGCCACTGGCTACTGCACCTCCTGAAGACAGTGTGCAGTCTAAAGATCTCTCACGTATCTCCAAGAAGACTGAGATGAGAAAGAATACTGATCAGGCACTGACTGCTGGTGCTATTCTGCGCAATGATGCCATTGATCTGTCCAGCGATGAAGAGCTTGCAGATGACGCTCTCGAGCAACTGATCAAGAGCAAGGAAGAAGCAGAGATCTTCAATGATTTGCCTCTCTTTGATGTGGCAATCCTCCATAACTTCATTGATGAGTGGTTTGACACGCCCAACCTTAGCTTTGAAGATCTGCAACTTCCAATTGGCCTCAGTGTCGCCTTCCATGGCGCCATTGCTTCTGAGCTATCTCTAGCTCAGCGCATCGTTGAACTGAAGCAAAAGATTGACTATGAGAAAGCTCAGTTCAAGAAGCACATGGCCAAGCTCAGCGTGCAAGATATGAAAAACTTCAAGATTATGCTGCACGAGCTCAAGGAAGCCTTTCTCAAAAAGCGTGAAGAAGCTCAAGGTTCTCGTGAACGCATGAAGAGCCTGGCTGACAAGTGTGTGCAAGCCTACAATGAGGCTGAGAAGCGCAAGGCTCTTGATCGTCCTAGCATCGACCCAAGAATGGCTGCAAAGAAGAAGAAGCCCTCAACTGACCAATCTGCACCTTCAAGGCAGGAAGAACCTCGCATAGTCTTCCCAAGCAGCATGACTGGCTCGAAGACAAAGGTCAGGTCAACCGCTTCAGAACTGAAGAAGATGAGGACTGCCGAGGCTAAAGCCAGAAAAAGGAAAAATCCTGAAGCTTCTAATGTCGCTCCCTCTAAGAAGAAGCGCAAAACCAGGAAGGATCAGGCTGCTCCCACAGAGCCCTTAGTTGTTGAACCTATCTCAATGGTTCGCCCTGCATCTGAACACCACGAGCGCCAACTAATTGTTCATGAGCCTGCTTCCACAGAGGCTCCTGATGCTGAAGACATTCTAGCAGTTGACCCCACCGCTGCTGAAGACATTGGTCACCATGACAATGTTGAAGATGATGAAGTCCTTCATCAGATCGAGCACCAACTGGTATCATCGCCTGTGCTTACGCACATCGAACTCATCAGCATTGGTCGTCCTCTGATGCCAACTGCTCAGGATGCATGGTGGGCTGATCACCGACAGAGACAAGACACTCCAAGCTCTCCCCAAGCAACCCCATCAGTGGAAGAAGAGGATGACTTTGAGGCCCAGCCAACTCCATCTCCATAGGCGCCGCCAGCACTACGCAGGCTTCGTAAAGGACCAAGGTCTCAAGTCCCTCTTCCGAGCGTTCTAGAAGGAGAAGTGCACCACCAATCTGTTGCACGTCAAGTGTTTCTAGATGCCACTCCTACTGTGACTGTCTCTGAGTCTGAAGCCAAAGGTGTTGAAGACAATTCGGCTGCATCAGACGATGACAAACAAGAAGAAGATCGTGTCCCTACACCCCCAAACTCTGAAGAAGTTGTTCCTGAAGTGAACGTGTCTGTGCCCGACCCTCCAGCTCATCAAGTGGAGGTTGAGAATCTTGAGGCTGCCACCACCAACATAAATGAAGCCAATGACGTAGTCATGGTTGAAGCAAATGTGGAGCCTACACCAACCAATGTGCCAGAGGCCAATGAAGCCAATGATGCAACTGCAACAGATGTGCAGCCTGACGCCTCTGTTGATGCCACTACTCCTGTTCCGCCACCAAGACCACACACTATCGAGCAAGCATTCAACTATGGCCAACTTGTCACTGTCAAATGGCCTTTTCTGACTCCTCCACCTGTTGCTGGTCCTCAGTTTGACTATCACGTTGAGCACATGCCTCAGGTTCAGAAGCCAATACCAAGGTTGCCCAGGTTTCCAGGCACTGCATCTGCACCCGGATCGTTCAATATCAATGGCTTCAAGGCACACAACACCTTCTTCAATAGCGCCAAGAACCCCTACTCAAGGGCAAGAATATCTTCTGATCGGTTCTGGAGCTATCAGCAGCGCATTTATTACTCATGCATTCTGTACAATCAAGGTCACATTTTCCCACATATGCGTCTTGACACTGAAGCCATAACTGGTCTGCCTTGCTTGGAAGAAGCTCTGGATTGCTTCAAAGAGTCTGGATTGTTGCCATTCATCACCGACAAAGAGCACTGGAATGAAGAATTGCTGCTCCAATTCTATGCCACTCTTCATATCCGTGGCTACAACAGGGATCTAAAGACTTGGGTCCTTGAGTGGATGACATGCAATGTTCATCATGAAGCCAAAGCCTTTGATATCATTGAGCTTACTGGCCTGCCCACTCCAGGCGATCTCTATGAACCTGGTTGTCAGCTTCACAGTGCTGCTATGGAAAGCATCTTCCACAAGCCTGAGCCCAATATGAGTCAGATGCTTAGCATGATGAAGCCTTTGCCTCCAGATGCTGAATATCCTAAGGAGTTCTATGTTGAAGACCTTGAGTATCTGCCACGTACTATCTATCACATCATAAGGCGAACTCTCTGGCCCATCAAAGGACATTCTCCACATGCCAAGCTAGAAGGCGCAATGAAGACGTTGGTCTTTCATATTCTTCATGGCAAAAGCTTCAATTCACAAGACTTCTTTATTCGCCAACTTGCTGCATCAGGATCTGATCTCTTTGGCTTGAAGTTTTACGCTCCATGGATTATGCGGCTGATCAAACTACACTCGGCTGTCACCTATCAGCCCTCTGCTCGCAATCATCAGATCTTTCTACCTGACGTTGATATGTCAGTTGAAGCCATCTATCCAGAGCCTGCCAAGGAGCCTCTTAGTCTTCAGAATGCTGAGAATCAAAGCTTCTCTCAAAACATTGAAGGAGTTTAAGCAGTCTCTCGTGTTTATCCTCTGGCTGGCACTACACGTGCACCTCACCGTGCCCTCACTGAAGCCACTGACAGCACCATTGCCCAACGGCCCAAGAAGCGATCCCGTGTTCTCAATGACCGAGAGCTTCTGGTTGCCCTTCATCAGAAACAGGATAGGCATCATGACTGGCTGAAGCGCCAAATGCAAAGCCTCTTGGTGGGCGTAAACAGGATTCGCAATCTTGCCACCAAGAATGCCTTTGTTGCCCATGAAACCTGTCGGCGTACATGGAAAGGGCTGACGCTTATGTGTTCTGAAGATGATCTTCAAGAGGATGGATTCTCTGAACGCTTCAAGTTTGACTCAACACCTCCAAGAAGGACTGTGTTGCGACGAACTCCGTCTCATGAAGACTCTGAGTTCTCTTCCTCCGCGGCAACTGTGAATGCCAGAGTGATCGATGACGAAGACGATGCTACTTCATCGCCCCCTACTTCTGCACGCATCGACACTACCCCGAGTTCGTCTGCACCGCCTAACAACACCGACGACCTTGCTGCTTCACCTACTCCTCATGGGAACGATTAGATGCTCTATGTCTTCACACCTTTTTGGTCCTTACTGACAAAAGGGGGAGAAGCATATGAGTATGATAGTCTTCAAACGGGTCCGTATGGGCGGTTGCTTTATATTTTTCCTAGTGTTAACAACTCTCATTTTGATACATTTGGTTCTTTGAGTTGTAACACTTAAACTCGATGGTCGTCTGCTACTTATTTGCTATTCTGTGATGCGATGATAAATTCCCCATGTGCGACGATAAATTCCGCACTTAGATCATTTTGCAGACGTCCATTTTTCATTATGCATGTCATTATCTTCACATACTTTTCATGCATGATGAATTGTCATCATAAGTTGAAGAGGATCTCCACAAGTACAACCTGCCATGTGCATTTGCATTCCAAAAGCAAATTACTTATATGCACATCTTCAGGGGGAGCCCTTGCAACTTATGAAGACAATTCCCTATCCTTTACAATTTGACATATTATATTCCCCGTTGAAAACTTCAACTAGTTTTTCATCAATCACCAAAAAGGGGGAGATTGTAAGTGCATCTAGTGCCACCCCTAGTTGGTTTTGGAGAATTGACGACAAACATAGTTGAGGGACTAATGTGTTTGTGAGAATTGCAGGATAACACAGGTAGAAGTCCCTCATTGATTCAGTTTTCCTACCAGAGATTACCCCTAAAAATGAATGAAGACATTGATGTCAAAGGTGGTATGTGAAGACATTCACATTGAAGACTATGACAAGAGAAGACATCGCATGAAGACTATGGAGCGTGAAGACTTAGTTCTTTCATCGTTCTTTTTCTTCTTTGTTGAGTCATAGGAACCACCATACTATTAAGTGGGGTCCAAGAGAACCAGTCAGAATGACTGAAGTGATGCTTAACCAAAATCCTATGTCTTCGAGTGAAGACTATGAGAGCAAATCTTGTCCAGAGTTGGATAAGTCAGCTTTGCTTGTAGCCCAAGTAAAGTTGTCGTGTGTGTTTGAAATTTGACCGTTGGAACACGTGCCAGTTCCTTAGTGACCGAGGGTCATTTCAGACAAATCAGGTCGGGTTGCCTAGTGGCTATAAATAGCCCACCCCCTACAACCATAAACGGTTGGCTGCTCAGAGTTAGAGTACGGCTTTTGTCGTTTGAGAGCAACCCACCTCGAAGCCTTTGAGAGAGAATTCCTTGCGAGGATAAAGCCCTAACCACCCAGATCCAAAGAGTGTTAGGCATCACTTAAGTCTTCATGTCTGTGTGATTTGAAGACTTATTACACTTGAGGACTGTGAATCCTCCAGCCGGTTAGGCGTCGCGTTCTGAGCATCCAAGAGTCATTGTGGATCGCCGGTGAATGAAGTTTGTGAAGGTTTGGAAGTCTACCTTGAAGACTTACCAGAGTGATTGGGCGAGGACTGGGTGTCCTTAGCTCAAGGGGAATAAGGTGAAGACGAGGTCTTCTGAGTTGAATCTCAGCCTCCCTAACCAGACGTACAGTTGTCACAGCAACTGGAACTGGTCCAACAAATCATTGTCTTCAACGAGTCACTGGTTTCATCCTTCCCTTCCCTTTACTTATTGTTGGTCCTTGTGAAGTCATTGTGCGATTGCATCACCATTTGGCTTCACTGAGTGATTACTTGTTCTGATTGGCTTCACAATATCTTCCTACCTGATCCTTACTGCCTAGCTGCTATTAGTCATTGCGCTTTCACTTCATTGAATACTTGACTATGGTTTGCCTAGTGTAGTCTACCTTCCGCTGCATGGTAATAGGTTTATTTCTATCGTTTGTCTTTGAAACTTCCATGTTTTGAAGACTTTCAAAAATATCGCCTATTCACCCCCCTCTAGTCGATCACTAGCACTTTCAAACGTGTTGCTACACCCCCAACCAACCCTGAAGTTGTTCTCGAGGAGAACGTGTCCGACCCTCCAGCTACTCGAGTGGAGGTTGAAAACTCTGAGGCGGCCACCAACACCAACACTGAAGCCAATGACGTTGTCATGGCTGAAGCTACTGTGGCGCCTGAAGTTAATGTGGTGCCAGAAGTGATTGCACCATAAGCCAATCTGCAGCCCGAAGCCAATGCCACTGCTCCTGTACCACCTCCACGGCCACACACTTTTGAGCAGGCATTCTATCAAGGCCAACTTACCACCGTCCGATGGCCAAGGTTCCTCCACCTGCTGCCGGTCCGCAATTTGACTATCATGTGGAGCACAGGCCTCAGGTCCAGAAGCCAAAGCCTAGGCTGCCAAGGTTTCCAGGTACTGCAACTTCACCAGGATCATTTAATCTGAATGGCTTCAAGGCACACAACACATTCTTTGACAGTGCCAAGAACCCCTACACAAGGCCAAGAATCTCCTCATATCGATTCTGGAGTTATCGGCAGCGCAGCTACTATTCCTGCATCTTATACAATCAGGGGCGCATTTTCCATCATATGCGTCTAGATAGCGAAGCCATGGCTGGCATGCCCTGCCTAGAAGAAGCCCTTGACTGCTTCAGAGATGCTGGCATTCTACAGTTTGTGACTGCCAAAGAACATTGGAACGAAGAGCTTCTGCTACAATTCTACGCTACCCTTCACATTCGCGGCTACAACAGGGATCCGAAGACATGGATCCTTGAGTGGATGACAGGTGATGTACACCATGAAGCTAAAGCCCAAGACATCACTGAGCTTACTGCCCTACCCACTCCTGGCGAACATTATGAACTAGGTTGTCAGCTACACCAGAATGCGTTGGAAAGCATCTTCCAGAAGCCAGAGCCAAATATGAGCCAAATGCTGAGCATGATGAAGCCACTACCACAAGACGCTCAGTATCCTAAGGAGTTCTTTGTTGAAGACCTAGAGTATCTGCCCCGCACTATTTATCACATTATCAGGCGAACTCTCTGGCCGGTCAAAGGACATTCTCCTGCAGCGAAGCTTGAAGGAGCAATGAAGACATTGGTCTTCTATATCTTCAATGGCATTAGCTTCAATGCTCAAGACTTCTTCATCAGACAATTGGCTGCATCTGGCTCCGACATCTTTGGTCTGAAGTTCTATGCTCCATGGGTAATGCGCCTCATCAAGCTTCACTCTACTATCAACTATCAACCGTCCATGCGCAATCACCTTATATTCTTGCCAGAGGTTGATCTGTCTGTCGAAGCCATTTACCCAGAGCCTGCAAAGGAGCCAATTTATCTTCACAATGTCGATCATCAAAGCTTCACCCAGCCCATTAAAGGAGTTCAGGCCATTTCACGTTTTTCCCTTGGCTGGCAATACACGTGCCCCTCGCACCCAAACTGAAGCCACTGCAAGTACCATCGCCCAAAGGCCTCGGAAGCGATCTCGTGTTCTCAATGACCGAGAGCTTCTTGTCGCTCTACATCAGAAACAGGATAAGCATCATGACTGGCTTAAGCGCCAGATGCAAAGCCTCTTGGTGGATGTCAATCGCATTCGAAATCTTGCCACCAAGAATGCCTTTGTTGCACATGAAACCTGTTGGAGGTCATGGAAGAGTTTGACGTTATTCAGTGCTGAAGCTGATCTTCAAGACGATGGCTTCACAGAGAGATTCAAGTTTGACTCAACTCCTCCAAGGAATGCTCACTTGCGTCGGACTCCCTCACTCGAAGACTCTGACTATTCTTCCTCAGCTGCAACAGTTAATGCCAAAGTCATTGATGACCAAGATGATGCTACTTCACCACCTCCAACTTCGGCGCGTATCAACACTGCACCAAGTTCATCTGCACCACCAAACCTCAACGACGACCCTGTTGCATTGCCTACTCCACATGGGAACGAGTAGCACGCTCTATGTCTTCAAACCTTTTTGGTCATTACTGACAAAAGGGGGAGAAGCATATGAGTTGATAGTCTTCAAGCGGGTCCATATGGGTGGTTGCTATACTTTTGCTACATTTTCCTAGTGCTTACAACTCTCGCTTTTGATACATTTGGTTCTTTTGAGTTGTAACACTTAAACTTGATGGTCGTCTGCTACCTTTTCATCAACTATGTGATGCGATGATAAATTCCTCATGTGCAATGATAAATCCCGCATGAAGTCATTTTGCAGACGTCCATTTTTCATTATGCATGTCATTATCTTTGTTATATTCTTTCATGCATGATGAATTGTCTTCATAAGTAGAAGAGGAGCTCCGCAAATACAACCTGCCATGTGCATTTGCATTCAAAAGCAAAATACTTATATGCACATCTTCAGGGGGAGCCTTTCTGCTACTTACGAAGACAATACCTAAATCCTTTACAATTTCACATACTTTTATCCCCGTTCAAAACTTCAACTAGTTTGTCATCAATCACCAAAAAAGGGGAGATTGTAAGTGCATCTAGTGCCACCCCTAGTTGGTTTTGGAGTATTGACGAAAAACCTGGTTGAGGGACTAATGTGTTTGTGAGAATTGCAGGATAAAACAGGTAGTAGTACCTCATTGATTCGGTTTGCCTACCAGAGATGACCCCTAAAAATGTGTGAAGACATTGAAGACTATGGTGGTATCTGAAGATATTCACAGTGAAGACTATGACATGAGAAGACATCACATGAAGACTTTGGAGCGCGAAGACAGAGTTGTTTCATAGTTTCATTTTCTTCTTTGTTGAGTCATAGGAACCACCGTACTATTAAGTGGGGTCCAAGTGAACATAGTCAGAATGACTAAAGTGATGCTCAACCAAAATCCTATGTCTTCGAGCAAAGACAATGAGAGCAAAACTTATCCAGAGCTGGATAAGTCAGCTTTACTTGTAGCCCAAGTAAAGTTGCCGCGTGTGTTTGAAATCTGACCGTTGGAACACGTGTCAGTTCCTTAGTGACCCAGGGTCATTTTGGACAAATCAGGTCGGGTTGCCTAGTGGCTATAAATAGCCCACCCCTACACCATAAATTGGTGGCTGCTCAGTGTTAGTACACGGCTTTTGTCGTTTGAGAGCAACCCACCTCGAAGCCTTTGAGAGAGAAATCCTTGCGAGGACAAAGCCCTAAACGCCCAGAGCCAAAGAGTGTTAGGCATCACTGAAGTCTTCCTGTCTGTGTGATCTGAAGACTTGTTACACTTGAGGACTGTGAATCCTCCAACCGGTTAGGCGTCGCGTTCTAAGCATCCAAGAGTCATTATGGATCGCCGGTGAACGAAGTCTGTGAAGGTTTGGAAGTCTACCTTGAAGACTTACCAGAGTGATTGAGCAAGGACTGGGTGTCCTTAGCTCAAGGGTAAGAAGATGAAGACACGGTCTTTTGAGTTAAATCTCAGCCTCCCTAACCAGACGTACAGTTGTCACAGCAACTAGAACTGGTCCAACAAATCATTGTCTTCATCAAGCAACTGGTTCTATCCTTCCCATCTCTTTATTTACAGTTGGTCCTTGTGAAGTCATTGCCTGTTTGCATTATCCATTTGTCTTCACTGTGTGACTGTTTGTTCTGATTGGTTTCATACTATCTTCCATCCTGATCTGTACTGCCTAGCTGCTATTATTCTTCGTGCTCTTACTTCATTGAATACTTGTCTATGGCTTGTCTAGTGTAGTCTACCTTCCGCTGCATGGTTATAGGTTCATTTCTATCGTTTGTCTTCGAAACTCTCATGTTTTGAAGACTTCCATAAAAATCGCCTATTCACCCCCCCTCTAGTCGATAACTAGCACTTTCACTATTAACAGTCTTTTGCAAAATTAATTTGAGTTCTCTATTACTCAATTCTACTTGACCACTAGACTGTGGGTGATAAGGAGATGCAATTCTATGATTAACATCATACTTAGCGAGCATTTTACGGAAAGCACCATGAATAAAATGTGAACAACCATCAGTCATTAAATACCTAGGGACCCCAAACCTTGGAAAAATAACTTCCTTAAGCATCTTAATAGAGGTGTTATGATCAGCACTACTAGTTGGAATAGCTTCTACCCACTTAGTAACGTAATCAACAACAACTAAAATATGTGTATATCCATTAGAGGCAGGAAAAGGTCCCATATAATCAAAGCCCCAAACATCAAATGGTTCAATAGCAAGTGAATAATTCATAGGCATTTCTTGACGTCTACTAATATTACCAATTCTTTGACATTCATCACAAGATAAGACAAACTTACGGGCATCCTTGAAGAGAGTAGGCCAATAAAAACCGGATTGCAATACCTTATGTGCAGTTCTATCTCTAGCGTGGTGTCCTCCATAAGCTTCGGAGTGACACTTGAGTAGGATATGTTCCTGTTCATGCTCAGGTACACAAAGTCTAATAACACCATCTACTCCTTCTTTATAGAGATGTGGGTCATCCCAAAAGTAAAGTCTTAAATCATAGAAAAACTTTTTCTTTTGCTGGTATGTGAAACTAGGTGGTATAAATTTAGCAACAATGTAATTAGCATAATCAGCATACCATGGAGCAGTATGAGAAGCGTTTATGAAATTTAATTGTTAATTCGGAAAGCTATCATCAATAGGTAGTGGGTCATCAAGAAAATTTTCTAACCTAGACAAGTTATCTGCAACGGGGTTCTCAGCTCCCTTTCTATCAATAATATGCAAATCAAATTCTTGTAGCAAGAGAACCCATCTAATAAGTCTAGGTTTAGCATCTTTCTTTTCCATAAGATATTTAATAGCGGCATGATCCGTGTGAATGGTTACTTTAGAATCAATAATATAAGGTCTGAACTTATCACAAGCAAATACAACTGCTAAGAATTCTTTTTCAGTAGTAGCATAATTTCTCCGGGCATTGTCTAGAGTTTTACTAGCATATTGAATAACATTTAATTTCTTATCAACTCTTTGCCCTAGAACAGCACCTACATCATAATCACTAGCATAACACATAATTTCAAAAGGTAAATTCCAATCAGGTGGCTGAACAGTAGGTGCAGAGATCAATGCTTTCTTAAGTATTTCAAATGCTTCTACACAATCATCATCAAAGACTAATGGTATATCTTTTTGTAATAAATTAGTCAGAGGCCGAGAAATTTTTGAGAAGTCCTTAATGAACCTCCTATAAAAGCCGGCATGACCAAGGAAACTTCTTATACCTTTGATGTCCTTGGGACACGACATCTTTTCAATAGCTTCAACTTTAGCTTTATCAACTTCAATGCCCCTTTCAGAAATTTTATGCCCCAAGACAATACCTTCATTAACCATAAAGTGGCACTTCTCCCAATTCAAGACAAGGTTAGTTTCTTCACATCTCTACAAAACTCGATCAAGGTTGCTTAAACAATCATCAAAAGAGAATCCATAAACGGAGAAATCGTCCATGCAAACCTCACAAATCTTTGCACAAAAGTTATAGAATATAGCCATCATGCATCTTTGGAAGGGCAAGTACGTCTATAAGAAAAAGGCATACATAAACCAAAAGGCATACGTCTTTAAGAAAAAGTACCAAAAGGGCAAGTAAAAGTGGTCTTTGATTGATCATCAGCTGACACAGGTGATACGTCTCCAACGTATCTATAATTTTTGATTGCTCCATGCTATATTATCTACTGTTTTGGACATTATTGGGCTTTATTATCCACTTTTATATTATTGTTGGGACTAACCTATTAACAGGAGTGCTACATCTTGAGCTTGCGTTGGTTTCCCCGAAGAGGAAGGGATGATGCAGCAGAGTAGCGTAAGTATTTCCCTCAGTTTTTGAGAACCAAGGTATCAATCCAGTAGGAGCTCATGCTCAAGTCCCTCGTACCTGCACAAAGCAATAGCTACTCGCAACCAACGCGATTAGGGGTTGTCAAGCCCTTCACGGTCACTTACGAGAGTGAGATCTGATCGATATAATATTTTTAGTATTTTTGGTATAAAGATGCAAAGTAAAAAGTAAAGGCAAAGTAAAAAAGCAAAGCAAGATTAAAGTAATGGAGATTGATATGATGAGAATAGACCCGGGGGCCATAGGTTTCACTAGTGCCTTCTCTGAAGAGCATAAGTATTCTACGGTGGGTGAACAAATTACTGTTGAGCAATTGACAAAATTGAGCATAGTTATGAGAATATCTAGGCATGATCATGTATATAGGCATCACGTCCGTGACAAGTAGATCGAAACGATTCTGCATCTACTACTATTACTCCACTCATCAACCGCTATCCAGCATGCATCTAGAGTATTAAGTTAAAAACAGAGTAACACCTTAAGCAAGATGACATGATGTAGAGAGATAACTTCATGCAATATGAAATAAACCCCAACTTGTTATCCTCGATGGCAACGATACAATACGTGCCTTGCTGCCCCTTCTGTCACTAGGTAAGGACACCGCAAGATCGAACCCAAAGCTAAGCATTTGTCCCATCGCAAGAACTACCAATCTAGTTGGCCAAACCAAACGGATAATTCGAAGAGACTTGAAAATATAACCAATCATACATAAAAGAATTCAGAGAAGATTCAAATATTATTCATAGATAGACTTGATCATAAACCCAGAATTCATCGATCTCAACAAACACACCGCAAAAATAATATTACATCGAATAGATCTCCACAAGAGAGGGGGAGAACTTTGTATTGAGATTCAAAGAGAGAGAAGAAGCCATCTACCTACTAACTATGGACCCGAAGGTCTGAAGTAAACTACTCACACTTCATCGGAGAGGCTATGTGTCACATCCCTAGTTATGGTACGACCTAGGCTAGCCTTCATGTGTGCATCATGTTTAAATTCCATTTAAATTTGAAATGGGGATTGGTGAAACCCTCAGAATCATTTCTGGAAATAACCCAAATAAAAATTGCTCCAAAAGGGTCCAAGAAAATGTTCATGTTGCTCTCTGAAAATATTAGTCAGAGTTAAAATTCAAACCAATATTTTTAGGGGCTCATAAATATTTATTTTTGCCATTTGGAATTAATCCAGTAATTATTTGCGTTGGATAAATATTTTATTATATATAAAATATTCTCCAATAATTCTGAATTTTGGTGAGGGGCTTTGGAGTGGTCCAACTAGTCCCTACTAAAATTTACAGAATAAAATAAAATGATTTGGTATTTTTATCAAATCAAAACAAATGTCAAAAAATAGAAAACAAAAACAAAATAGGAAAAAAGGAGGAACTACCTGGACTTACCTGGGCCACTTGCTGGCCTGGCACTATGCAGCCAACCGGCCCAGCTGGCCCAGCTCGCCTCCTCCTCTTTCTTCTTCCTCGCGCCTACTGGCAGAGGCGTGTGGCCGCCGTGCATGCGCGCACGCGCTCGCCAGCTCCTGCTTGCCGCTGCTGCTGGAGACGGCCACGAGCGCCACGACACCCCCCTGACCGCCCCTCTCTCTGGACCCCTCCTTCTCCTCTGCCCTCTCTCTCCCGCGACCGACCACGAGCACCTGAGAGCGCCGACGATCACCACCGCGGCCCTCGTCCACCCCTCGCCTCTTCGATGCTTCCAGAAGAACCGCCGCGCCTTCCTCTTCGTCTCCACCAACCCACGTGACGCCGGAAGCCCCATAGCACCGTCCCCGCCGTCGTCTTCTTCCTCCGGACGCCGGAGATCGGCTTCGCCGTTCCGCCCGCACCGGACCTCCCCCGAGCCGCTGACCTCTTCAACGTGATCGCTGTGACCTTCCGCGCCGAACCCATCTCTTCTCCCTCGCGTTCGCGAGCTCGAGGACACATCTCCGCCATGGCCGAGAGCTCGGCTCCGCCGCGCATGTCACCGCCGTCGTTCTAGCCACCGCCGCTCGCGTCCGAACCTATAAACGCACTCAGCGCGTTCCCAGGAACCCGTAGCACTCGCGGGTTCGCCCTACCGTGCCCCGCAGCCCGTTTTCGCCCGGAGCCGAACTCCGGCCGCCGCCTCGAGCCCCGCTCCGGCGAGCTCCGGTGCCCCCGCAGCCTCCCACCAGCTCCCCTGGACGCGGACGACGATGGGCTACGCCCGGTGGTCTTCGCGCGTCCAGACGCTGCTCATAGCGCAATTCCGGCGAGTCGCCGCCGCGCTATTGGTCGCCGCCGGCCAGAACTCCGACGGGCTGACGTGGCATCGTAGTTAGGCACTAACTACCCCCCCTAGAGACACTGACCGTGGGCCCCAGAGCCACTAATCTAAATTAGATTAGAAATAACTCCTCTGTTAACTAACTGAGTCACTGACGTGTGGACCCCACATGTCAGGTTTGACCCGGTCAGCCACGTTGACTCTCTGACGTAGTGATGACGTCATGCTGACGCAGTTATTCTTTTTCTGGAATTATTTTTAAACAGGAAATTCCAGAAAATGTTCAAAACTTCAAAAATTCATAGAAATTCAACCGTAACTCAGATTGAAATAATTTATATATGAAAAATTATCAGAAAAATTCAATCTATCCATCTGTACCATTTTCATGCATGACAAACCAGCTATACATGCTGTATATATGAAAACACACTTATGGCATATTTAAGAGCTTAATATGGAGTTTGCATATGAACCCTTGGTCCATATGGACTTCAACCAAATAACCGCTAGATGCTTTAACTCAAACAATATCACATATTCATGCCATGATCATGCATCATATTGTTGCATATACTTGTGTTTGATTTTTCAACACCGTTCCTTCTCGATAGGTTCTGCTCCGGAGATCGATCCAGAGTACCTGTCAGAGGAGCAGTGCCCCCCTGTTGATCTACCAGGCAAGCAACCCCCCTTGTTCATTCCGATAAAATCCTACTCTCTTGCTCCTGCTCTCATTTATTGCATTAGGACAACAATGATTCAACTGCTACTTTATGCTACGGTAGTTGAACCCATTCCTCTGCATGACCTGTCATTGCCACAGTAAATAGTTAAAACCCACTAGCACGTGTAGGAGTTGTTTGAGCCACGTTGTGTTCCTACCATGACATGCCTGCTATTGCTTAGAGTTGTGTCAGGTCTGATTCATCGGGAATGAATTGGAATGTTATGATATGTTCTGGTAATGAGAGTTAAGCGTGTGAACACGATTTGGTAAAGGTAGCGGTGACAGGCCATGTAGGAGTACATGGTGGGTTGTCTCATTGGGACCGTCCTTAAGAACTGAGTTCTGTGTAAGTTGTCCAATGACTAGCTACTACCACACATTGGGCTCCGGGCGCTCCAAGCTCTCTCGACTTATTAACCGCCTTGAACTCTGTCCAGGAGTTGCAAATAGTTTCTGGTGTTTGTAGGTAGTGCTATTTTTCTACCGAGTGGCACCCGGCAGGGTTGACTTGGGACAGACTAGGCACACGTGGCCCGGTGTACCGAGTGGCACCCGGATGGTGGGCTCGGGAACCTTGTACACATCGTTTGGGGCCGTGAGTGAAACCTCGGCCGGATCTCCTTGTGGATGGAACCCGAATAGGCGATAAACCTGGACTAGAGTCTTGTGTGGTTAGTCAGGTCGTGGTCGACACCCTCGCCAGGCTTCCGCTTGAAGGTTGCCGAGATACATGACGGGTATATGGTGATAAGTGGTGAGAGCGTGTGTGATGAAGTACACCCCTGCAGGGTTATCATGGTCTATTCGAATAGCCGTGTCCTCGGTTATGGACTTCTTGGATGCTTACGTGGTACATAGACAACCTGAAGTGGATACTCTAAAGTGCTCAAGATAAGTGTGAGTGCTATGGATGGCCTTCTCGTAGGAGAGACGGGGATGAATCCATAGTAGTGTATTGATGTGGTGATTAGTGGACTCGTGTGCGCTGCCTCACCTCAAAGAAGTTTCTCATTGTCGTAGAACAGGATAGCCATTGAGTCAAAGCTGGCTTGCTGCAACTAAACCCCACATTACCTTCTTGATACAAATGCATGTATGATACGATCTGATGTAAGTCTTGCTGAGTACCTTTGTACTCACGTTTGCTTTATTTATGTTTTGCAGGTGAGACATCTGTCTCACTAGTAGTACCGCTTGGACTTCGACGAGTAGCTTGTTACCTCAGCTACGATCTTGTACCTTGGAGGGACTTGTAGATAGTCAGGCTTCTCGGCCTTTTTCTGTTGTAGTTGTCTGTACTCAGACATGTAATGCTTCCATTGCTTGTATGCTCTGAATGATGGGTCATGTGACCCCTGTTTGTATTTATGCTATGTGGCTCTTCTGAGCCTTTATCTATATGAGTTGCGTTATGTTGTGATGCCATGTTGTACATCACATACTTGCATGTTATGCGTACGTGTGACGTGTATTGCTATGTGTGGGATCCGACAATCTGGTTGTTTGTCCTTGGCAGCCTCTTCTTATGGGGAAATGTAGTCTAGTGCTTCCTTGAGCCATAGTAGTCCGCTACAGCCCGGTTCACCGGAGTCCTGCTAGCCCAGCACTACTGCTCAGAACACTTGACTGGCCGCAGTGTTCCACTTTGTTCCTATGTCTGTCCCTTCGGGGAAATGTCACGCGGTGACTTCCAGAGTCCTGTTAGCCCAGTGCTACAGCCCAGGATTCATACGCTGTTGACCGGACATGCTCGATTTGATTCATGTATGCCTGTCTCCATAGGTCTGTGCGCCTTTGGTTCACGACTAGCCATGTCGGCCCGGGTTCTCTCTCATATGGATGCTAGCGACACTATCATATACGTGAGCCAAAAGGCGCAAACGGTTCCTGGCCATGGTAAGGCGACACCCGTGGGGATACCGTGCGTGAGGCCGCAAAGTGATATGAGGTGTTACATGCTAGATCCGTGTGACTTAGAATCGGGGTCCCGGCACGAGTGATGATGTAGAAGCCCTCCGTGATCGATGCCCCCTCCGGCGGAGCTCCGGAACAGGCCCCAAGATGGGATCTCGTGGATACAGAAAGTTGCAGCGGTGGAATTAGGGTTTTGGCTCCGCATCTGATCGTTTGGGGGTACGTAGGTATATATAGGAGGAAGGAGTACGTCGGTGGAGCAACAAGGGGCCCACGAGGGTGGAGGGCGCGCCTGGGGGTGGGGGGAGGCGCGCCCCCCTACCTCGTGGCCTCCTCTTTTGTGTCTTGACGTAGGGTCCAAGTCTCCTGGGTCTTGTTCATTGAGAAAATCACGTTCCCGAAGGTTTCATTCCGTTTGGACTCCGTTTGATATTCCTTTTCTTCGAAACCCTAAAATAGGCAAAAAAACGGCAATTCTAGGCTGGGCCTCCGGTTAATAGGTTAGTCCCAAAAATAATATAAAAGTGGATAATAAAGCCCAATAATGTCCAAAACAGTAGATAATATAGCATGGAGCAATCAAAAATTATAGATACGTTGGAGACGTATCAAGCATCCCCAAGCTTAATTCCTGCTCGTCCTCGAGTAGGTAAATGATAAAAACAGAATTTTTGATGCGGAGTGCTACTTGGCATAATTTTCATGTAATTCTTCTTAATTGTGGTATGAATATTCAGGTCCGAAAGATTCAAGATAAAAGTTCATATTGAAATAAAAATAATAATACTTCAAGCATACTAACAAAGCAATTATGCCTTCTCAAAATAACAGGGCTAAAGAAAGCTATCCCTACAAAATCATATAGTCTGGCTATGCTCTATCTTCACCACACAGAGTATTTAAATCATGCACAACCCCGATGACAAGCCAAGCAATTGTTTCATACTTTTGACATTCTCAAAACTTTTTCAATCTTCACGCAATACATGAGCGTGAGCCATGGATATAGCACTATAGGTGGAATAGAATGGTGGTTGTGGAGAAGACAAAAGGGGGAAGATAGTCTCACATCAACTAGGCATATCAACGGGCTATGGAGATTCCCATCAATAGATATCAATGCGAGTGAGTAGGGATTGCCATGCAACGGACGCACTAGAGCTATAAGTATATGAAAGCTCAACAAAAGAAACTAAGTGGGTGTGCATCCAACTTGCTTGCTCACGAAGACCTAGGGCAATTTGAGGAAGCCCATCATTGCAATATACAAGCCAAGTTCTATAATGAAAAATTCCCACTAGTATATGAAAGTGACAAAATAGGAGACTCTCTACTATGAATATCATGGTGCTACTTTGAAGCACAAGTGTGGTAAAAGGATAGTGTCCCTTCTCTCTTTTTCTCTCATTTTTTATTTGGGCCTTCTCTTTTTTATGGCCTTTTTTTTCTTTTTCGTCTGGAGTCTCATCCCGACTTGTGGGGGAATCATAGTCTCCATCATCATTGTCTCACTGGGACAATGCTCTAATAATGATGATCATCACACACTTCTATTTTCTTACAACTCAACAATTACAACTCGATAATTAGAAAAAAATATGACTCTATATGAATGCCTCCGGCGGTGTATCGGGATATGCAATGACTCATGAGAGACATGTATGAAAGAATTATGAACGGTGGCTTTGCCACAAATACGATGTCAACTACATGATCATGCTAAGCTATATGACAATGATGGAGTGTGTCATAATAAACGGAACGGTGGAAAATTGCATGGCAATATATCTAAGAATGGCTATGGAAATGCTATAATAGGTAGGTATGGTGGCTGTTTTGAGGAAGGTATATGCGGGGTATATGATACCGGCGAAAGGTGTGCAGTATTAGAGAGGCTAGAAATGGTGGAAGGGTGAGAGTGCGTATAATCCATGGATTCAACATTAGTCATAAAGAACTCATATACTTATTGCAAAAATCTACAAGTTATCAAAGCAAAGTATTACGCGCATGCTCCTAGGGGGATAGATTGGTAGTAAAAGACCATCGCTCATCCCCGACCGCCACTCATAAGGAAGACAATCAATAAATAAATCATGCTCCGACTTCATCACATAATGGTTCACCATACGTGCATGCTACGGGAATCACAAACTTTAACACAAGTACTTCTCAAATTCACAACTACTCAATTAGCACAACTTTAATATCACCATCTTCATATCTCAAAACAATTATCAAGCATCAAACTTTCATAGTATTTAACACACTCATAAGAAAGTTTTATTATTCTTGAATACCAAGCATTTTAGGATTATTTAAGCAAATTACCATGCTATTTAAGACTCTAAAAATAATCTAAGTGAAGCATGAGAGATCAATAGTTTCTATAAAACGAATCCACCACCGTGCTCTAAAAGATATAAGTGAAGTACTAGTGCAAAACTATATAACTCAAAAGATATAAGCGAAGCACATAGAGTATTCTAACAAATTCCAAATCATGTATGGCTCTTTCAAAAGGTGTGTATAGCAAGGATGATTGTGGTAAACTAACAAATAAATACTCAAATAATACAAGACGCTCCAAGCAAAACACATATCATGTGGTGAATAAAAATATAGCTCCAAGTAAAGTTACCGATAGAAGTAGACGAAAGAGGGGATGCCTTCCGGGGCATCCCCAAGCTTTGGCTTTTATGTGTCCTTATATTATCTTGGGGGTGCTATGGGCATCCCCAAGCTTAGGCTCTTGCAACTCCTTGTTCCATAATCCATCAAATCTTTACCCAAAACTTGAAAACTTCACAACACAAAACTTAAAGTAGAAAATCTCGTGAGCTCCGTTAGCGAAAGAAAACAAAAGACCACTTCAAGGTACTGTAATGAACTCATTCTTTATTTATATTGGTGTTAAACCTACTGTATTCCAACTTCTATATGGTTTATAAACTATTTTACTAGCCATAGATTCATCAAAATAAGCAAACAACACATGAAAAACAGAATCTGTCAAAAACAGAACAGTCTGTAGTAATCTGTAGCTAGTGCAATATCTGGAACCCCAAAAATTCTAAAATAAATTGCTGGAAGTGAGGAATTTATCTATTAATCATCTTCAAAAAGAATTAACTAAATATCACTTTTCAAATAAAAATGGAATCAGTTCTCGTGAGCGCTAAAGTTTCTGTTTTTTACAGCAAGATTAACAAGACTTTCCCCAAGTCTTCCGAACGGTTCTACTTGGCACAAACACTAATTAAACACAAAAAACACATCCTAAACAGAGGCTAAATAAATTATTTATTACTAAACATGATAAAAAAGCAATGAATTAAAATAAAATTGGGTTTCCTCCCAACAAGCGCTATCGTTTAATGCCCCTAGCTAGGCATAAAAACAATGATAGATCTAGGTATTGCCATCTTTGGTAGGCAATCCATAAGTGGTTGTCATAATAGATTCATAAGGTAATTTAATTTTCTTTCTAGGAAAGTGTTCCATGCCTTTCCTTAACGGAAATTGGAATCTAATATTTTCTTCCTTCATATCAATAATTGCACCAATCGTTCTAAGGAAAGGTCTACCAAGAGTAATAGGACATGAAGGATTGCAATCTGTGTCAAGAACAATAAAATCTACGGGTACATAATTCCTATTTGCAACAATAATAACATCATTAGTTCTTTCGGGGCAAGGTGCAAGGTGCAAGTTTCTTAATAGTGGAATCCGCAAGGTGCAAGTTTAGAGAGCAATCATCAAAATCACGGAATCCTAACAAATCACACAAAGTCTTTGGAATCGTGGAAACACTAGCACCCAAATCACATAAAGCATAGAACTCATGATCTTTAATTTAAATTTTAATAGTTGATTCCCACTCATCATGAAGTTTTCTAGGGATAGAAACTTCCAATTCAAGTTTTTCTTCATAAGATTGCATCAAGGCATCAACGATATGTTTAGTGAACGCTTTATTTCGACTATAAGCATGAGGAGAATTTAGCACGGATTGTAACAAGGAAATACAATCAATCAAAGAGCAATTTTCATAATTAAATTGCTTGAAATCCAAAATAGTGGGTTTAGCAACATCTAGGGTTTTAATTTCTTCAATCCCACTTTCATCAATTTTAGCATCAAGATCTAAAAACTCTGAATTTTTGGAACGCCTTCTAGGTAAAGGTGGATTATATTCAGTCCCATAATTATTAAGATTCATATTGCAAAACAAAGATTTAATAGGGGACACATCAATAACTTTTAGATCTTCATCTTTATTTTCATAGCAACTAGAAGAACACGCTCTTATAAAGGCATCTTTCTTAGCACACATCCTAGTGGTTCTTTCTTTGCACTCATCAATGGAAATTCTCATGACTTTGAGAGACTCATTGATACCATGCTTAGGTGGAATAGATCTAAGTTTCAAAGAATCAATATCAAGAGAAATTCTATCAACGTTCCTAGCCAAATCATCAATCTTAAGCAATTTTTCTTCAATCAAAGCATTGAAATTCTTTTGCGAAGTAATAAATTCTTTAATATTAGATTCAAAATAAGAGGGCATCTTATTATAATTTCCATAAGAATTGTTGTAGGAATTACCATTATTATTAGAGGGATTACTAGGATAAGGCCTAGGATTAAAATTTCCTCTATACGCGTTGTTACCAAAATTGTTCCTACCAACAAAATTCACATCCATAGATTCATTATTATTCTCAATCAAAGTAGACAAGGGCATATCATTAGGATTAGAGGAAACACTTTTACTAGCAAATAATTTCATAAGTTCATCCATCTTTCCACTCAAAACATTAATTTCTTCTATCACATGCACCTTTTTATTAGTAGATCTTTTAGTATGCCATTGAGAATAATTAACCATAATATTATCTAGGAGTTTAGTAGCTTCCCCTAAAGTGATTTCCATAAAAGTGCGTCCCGCGGCCGAATCTAAAAGATTTCTAGAAGCAAAATTCAATCCGGCATAAAAAATTGTATAATCATCCACAAATTCAAAGCATGAGTAGGGCAGTTACGTATCATTAATTTCATTCTCTCCCAAGCTTGTGCAACATGTTCATGATCAAGTTGCTTAAAATTCATAATATCGTTTCTAAGGGATATGATCTTAGCGGGAGGAAAATACTTAGAGATAAAAGCATCTTTGCACTTATTCCATGAATCAATACTATTTTTAGGAAAAGAAGAGAACCAAGCTTTAGCACGATCTCTAAGCGAAAAAGGAAATAGCTTCAATTTAACAATATCATTATCCATATCTTTCTTATTTTGCATATCACACAAATCAACGAAGCTATTTAGATGGATAGCGGCATCTTCACTAGGAAGGCCTGAAAACGGATCTTTCATGACAAGATTCAGCAAAGCAGTATTAATTTCACAAGATTCAGCATCGGTAAGAGGAGCAATCAGAGTGCTAATAAAATCATTGTTGTTGGTATTTGTAAAGTCACACAATTTAGTGTTATCTTGAGCCATCGTGACAAGCAAGCAATCCAACACATAAGCAAACAAAAAGCAAGCGGGCAAAAAGAGGCAAATGGGAAAGAGAGGGAGGATAGAGAGAGAGAGGGTGAATAAAACGGCAAGGGTGAAGTGGGGGAGAGGAAAACAAGAGGCAAATGGCAAATAATGTAATGCGGGAGATAGGGATTGTGATGGGTACTTGGTATATTGACTTTTGCGTAGACTCCCCGGCAACAGTGCCAGAAATCCTTCTTGCTACCTCTTGAGCACTGCGTTGGTTTTTCCCCGAAGAGGAAGGGATGATGCAGCAGAGTAGCGTATGTATTTCCCTCAGTTTTTGAGAACCAAGGTATCAATCCAGTACGAGGCTACGCGTGAGTCCCTCGTACCTGCACAAAACAAATAAATCCTCGCAACCAACACGATAAGGGGTTGTATATCCCTACATGACCACTTACGAGAGTGAGATCTGATAGATATGATAAGATAATATTTTTTGGTATTTTTATGATAAAGATGCAAAGTAAAAATAAAAGCAAAGTAAATAACAAAGTATTGGAAGATTAATATAATGAAGATAGACCCCGGGGCCATAGGTTTCACTAGTGGCTTCTCTCAAGAGCATAAGTACTCTACGGTGGGTGAACGAATTACTGTTGAGCAATTGACAGAATTGAGCATAGTTATGAGAATATCTAGGCATGATCATGTATATAGGCATCACGTCCGAGACAAGTAGACCGACTCCTGCCTGCATCTACTACTATTACTCCACTCATCGACCGCTATCCAGCATGCATCTAGAGTATTAAGTTAATGAAAACAGAGTAACGCCTTAAGCAAGATGACATGATGTAGAGGGATAAACTCATGCAATATGATGAAACCCCATCTTGTTATACTTGATGGCAACAATACAATACGCGCCTTGCTGCCCCTACTGTCACTGGGAAAGGACACCGGAAGATTGAACCCAAATCTAAGCACTTCTCCCACTGCAAGAAAGATCAATCTAGTAGGCCAAACCAAACTGATAATTCGAAGAGACTTGCAAAGATAACCTACATAAAAGAATTCAGAGAAGATTCAAATATTATTCATAGATAGACTTGATCATAAACCCACAATTCATCGGTCTGAACAAACACACCGCAAAAAGAAGATTACATCGAATAGTTCTCCACAAGAGAGGGGGAGAAGATTGTATTGAGATCCAAAAAGAGAGAAGAAGCCATCTAGCTAATAACTATGGACCTGTAGGTCTGAGGTAAACTACTCACACTTCATCAGAGGGGCTATGGTGATGATGTAGAAGCCCTCCATGATCGATGCCCCCTCCGGCGGAGCTCCGGGACAGGCCCCAAGATGGGATCTTGTGGATACAGAAAGTTGCAACGGTGGAATTAGGGTTTTGGCTCCGCATCTGATCGTTTGGGGGTACGTAGGTATATATAGGAGGAAGGAGTACGTCGGTGGAGCAACAAGGGGCCCACGAGGGTGGAGGGCGCGCCTGGGGGTGGGGGGAGGCGCGCCCCCCTACCTCGTGGCCTCCTCTTTTGTGTCTTGACGTAGGGTCCAAGTCTCCTGGGTCTGGTTTGTTGAGAAAATCACGTTCTCGAAGGTTTCATTCCGTTTGGACTCCGTTTGATATTCCTTTTCTTCGAAACCCTAAAATAGGCAAAAAACAGCAATTTTGGGCTGGGCCTCCTTGATACGTCTCCAACGTATCTATAATTTTTGATTGCTCCATGCTATATTATCTACTGTTTTGGACTATATTGGGTTTTATTTTCCACTTTTATATTATTTTCGGGACTTACCTATTAACCGGAGGCCCAGCCCAGAATTGCTGTTTTTTGCCTATTTCAGTGTTTCGGATAAACGGAATATCAAACGGAGTCCAAACGGAATAAAATCTTCGGGAACGTGATTTTCTCACTGAACGTGATCCAGGAGACTTGGACCCTGCTCCAAGGAACAAAAGAGGCGGTCACGAGGGTGGGGGGCGCCCCCCTAGGGCGCACCCCCTGCCTTGTGGGCCCCTCATTGCTCCTCCAGCGTACTTCTTCCTCCTATATATACACACGTACCCCCAAACGATCAGAACAGGAGCCAAAAACCTAATTCCACCGCCGCAACTTTCTGTATCCATGAGATCCCATCTTGGGGCCTGTTCCGGAGCTCCGCCGGAAGAGGGACGTCATCACGGAGGGCTTCTACATCATCATAGCCTCTCCGATGAAGTGTGAGTAGTTTACTTCAGACCTTCGGGTCCATAGTTAGTAGCTAGATGGCTTCTTCTCTCTCTTTGAATCTCAATACAAAGTTCTCCCCCTCTCTTGTGGAGATCTATTCGATGTAATCTTCTTTTTGCGGTGTGTTTGTTGAGACCGATGAATTGTGGGTTTATGATCAAGTCTATCTATGAATAATATTTGAATCTTCTCTGAATTCTTTTATGTATGATTGGTTATCTTTGCAAGTCTCTTTGAATTATCCGTTTGGTTTGGCCAACTAGATTGGTAGTTCTTGCCATGGGAGAAGTGCTTAGCTTTGGGTTCGATCTTGCGGTGTCCTTACCCAGTGACAGAAGGGGCAGCAAGGCACGTATTGTATCGTTGCCATCGAGGATAACAAGATGGGGTTTATTTCATATTGCATGAATTTATCTCTCTAGATCATGTCATCTTGCTTAAGGCGTTACTCTGTTTTAACTTAATAGTCTAGATGCATGCTGGATAGCGGTCGATGAGTGGAGTAATAGTAGTAGATGCAGAATCATTTCGATCTACTTGTCACGGACGTGATGCCTATATACATGATCATGCCTAGATATTCTCATAACTATGCTCAATTCTGTCAATTGCTCAACATTAATTTGTTCACCCACCGTAGAATACTTATGCTCTTGAGAGAAGCCACTAGTGAAACCTATGGCCCCGGGGTCTATTCTCATCATATCAATCTCCATTACTTTAATCTTGCTTTGCTTTTTTACTTTGCCTTTACTTTTTACTTTGCATCTTTATACCAAAAATACTAAAAATATTATATCTATCAGATCTCACTCTCGTAAGTGACCGTGAAGGGCTTGACAACCCCTAATCGCGTTGGTTGAGAGTAGCTATCACTTTGTGCAGGTACGAGGGACTTGAGCGTGGGATCCTACTGGATTGATACCTTGGTTCTCAAAAACTGAGGGAAATACTTACGCTACTCTGCTGCATCAACCCTTCCTCTTCGGGGAAAACCAACGCAAGCCGAAGACGTAGCAAGAAGTATTTCTGGCGCCGTTGCCGGGGAGTCTACGCAAAAAGTCAACATACCAAGTACCCATCACAATCCCTATCTCTCGCATTACATTATTTGCCATTTGCCTCTCGTTTTCCTCTCCCCCAATTCACCCTTGCCGTTTTATTCGCCCTCTCTCTCCCTATCCTCCCTCTCTATTTTCCTCTTTTTGCTCGTTTGCTTTTTGTTTGCTCGTGTGTTAGATTGCTTGTTTGTCGCGATGGCTCAAGATACTACTAAATTGTGTGACTTCACCAATACCAATAATAATGATTTCCTTAGCACTCTGATTGCTCCTCTTACCGATGCTGAATCTTGTGAAATTAATACTGCTTTGTTGAATCTTGTTATGAAAGATCAATTCACTGGCCTTCCTAGTGAAGATGCCGCTACTCATCTGAATAGCTTCGTTGATTTATGTGATATGCAAAAGAAAAAAGATGTCAATAATGATGTCGTTAAATTGAAGTTATTTCCTTTTTCGCTTAGAGATCGTGCTAAAACTTGGTTTTCGTCTTTGCCTAAGAATAATATTGATTCATGGAACAAGTGCAGAGATGCTTTTATCTCTAAGTATTTTCCTCCTGCTAAGATCATCTCTCTTAGAAATGATATTATGAACTTTAAACAACTTGATCATGAACATGTTGCACAAGCTTGGGAGAGATTGAAATTAATGATACGTAATTGCCCTACTCATGGTTTGAATTTGTGGATGATTATACAAAAATTTTATGCCGAATTGAATTTTTCTTCTAGAAATCTTTTAGATTCGGTCGCGGGAGGAACTTTTATGGAAATTACTTTAGGAGATGCTACTAAACTCCTAGATAATATTATGGTTAATTATTCTCAATGGCATACTGAAAGATCTTCTAATAAAAAGGTGGATGCGATAGAAGAAATTAATGTGTTGAGTGGAAAGATGGATGAACTTATGAAATTATGTGCTACTAAGAGTGTTTCTTCTGATCCTAATGATATGCCTTTGTCTACTTTGATTGAGAATACAATGAATCTATGGATGTGAATTTTGTTGGTAGGAATAATTTTGGTAACAACGCTTATAGAGGGAATTTTAATCCTAGGCCATATCCTAGTAATCCTTCTAATAATTATGGGAATTCCTACAACAACTCTTATGGAAATTATAATAAGATGCCCTCTGATTTTGAATCTAATATTAAAGAATTTATTTCTTCGCAAAAGAATTTTAATGCTATGATTGAAGAAAAATTGCTTAAGATTGATGATTTGGCTAGGAACGTTGATAGAATTGCTCTTGATGTTGATTGCTTTGAAACTTAGATATTCCACCTAAGCATGATATCAATTAGTCTCTAAAATCCATGAGAATTTCAATTGATGAGTGTAAGGAAAGAACCGCTAGGATGCGTGCTTCCAAAGATACCTTTATTAAAGCGTTTTCTTCCAATACCTATGAAAATCAAGATGAAGATCTAAAAGTTATTGATGTGTCTCCTATTAAATCTTTATTTTGCAATATGAATCTTGATGAAACTGAATATGATCTTCCTTTACCTAGAAGGCGGTCTAAAAATTCGGAGTGTTTAGATCTTAATGATGAAATTGATGAAAGTGGGATTGAAAGAAATAAAAATCTAGATGTTGCTAAACCCACTATATTGGATTTCAAAGAATTTAATTATGAAAGTTGCTCTTTAATTGATTGTATTTCCTTGTTGCAATCCGTGCTAAATTCTCCACATGCTTATAGTCAAAATAAAGCCTTCACCGAACATATTGTTGATGCCTTGATGCAATCTTATGAAGAAAAACTTGAGTTGAAAGTTTCTATCCCTAGAAAACTATATGATGAGTGGGAAACAACTATTAAAATTAAAATTAAAGATCATGAGTTTTATGCTTTGTGTGATTTTGGTGCTAGTGTCTCTACTATTCCCAAGACTTTGTGTGATCTACTAGATTTCCGTAACTTTGATGATTGCTCTCTAAACTTGCATCTTGCAGATTCCACTATTAAGAAACCTATGGGAAGGATTAATGATGTTCTTATTGTTGCAAATAGGAATTATGTTCCCATAGATTTCATTGTTCTTGATATAGATTGCAATCCTTCTTGCCCTATTATTCTTGGTAGACCTTTCCTTAGAACGGTTGGTGCGATTATTGATATGAAGGAAGGGAATATTAGATTTCAATTTCCATTAAAAAAGGGCATGGAACACTTTCCAAGAAAGAAAATAAAATTGTCATATGAAACTATCATGAGAGCCACTTATGGATTGCCTACCAAAGATGGCAATACCTAGATCTATCCTCGCTTTTATGCCTAGCTAGGGGCGTTAAACGATAGCACTTGTTGGGAGGCAACCCAATTTTATTTTTATTCCTTGCTTTTTGCTCCTGTTTATTAATAAATAAATTATTTAGCCTCTGTTTTTGTTGTGTTTTTTTGTGTTTAATTAGTGTTTGTGCCAAGTAGAACCGTTGGGAAGACTTGGGGAAAGTCTTGTTGAACTTGCTGTAAAAAACAGAAACTTTAGCGCTCACGAGAACTGCTGTCATTTTCATTTGAAGAGTGATATTTAGCTTTTTGCAGATAATTAATAGATAAATTCCTCACTTCCAACAATTTATTTTAGAATTTTTGGGGTTCCAGATCTTGCTCTAGCTACAGATTACTACAGACTGTTCTGTTTTTGACAGATTCTGTTTTTCGTGTGTTGTTTGCTTATTTTGATGAATCTATGGCTAGTAAAATAGTTTATAATCCATATAGAAGTTGGAATACAGTAGGTTTAACACCAATATAAATAAAGAATGAGTTCATTATAGTATCTTGAAGTGGTCTTTTGTTTTCTTTCGCTAACGGAGCTCATGAGTTTTCTATTTTGAGTTTTGTGTTGTGAAGTTTTCAAGTTTTGGGTGAATTCTTTTGATGGATCATGGAACAAGGAGTGGCAAGAGCCTAAGCTTGGTGATGCCCATGGCACCCCCAAGATAATCCAAGGACACCAAGAAGTCAAAGCTTGGGGATGCCCCGGAAGGCATCCCCTCTTTCGTCCACTTCCATCGGTAATTTACTTGGAACTATATTTTTATTCACCAACATGATATGTGTTTTGCTTGGAGAGTCTTGTATTATTTGTGTCTTTGTGTATTAGTATGCCACAATCATCCTTTCTGCACACACCTTTTGAGAGAGCCATACATGAATTAAAATTTGATACAATACTCTATGTGCTTCACTTATATCTTTTGAGCGTAGTAGTTTTGCTCTATGTGCTTCACTTATATCTTTTGAGCTAAGTAGTTTTGCTCTATGTGCTTCACTTATATATTTTGAGCATTATAATTTTGCTCTATGTGCTTCACTTATATCTTTTAGAGCACGGTGGTGGATTCGTTTTAAAGAAACTATTGATCTCTCATGCTTCACTTAAACTATTTTGAGAGTCTCTTAATAGCATGGTAGTTTGCTTAATAATAATATGCTTGGTATTCAAGATTTGTGAAACTTTCTTTTGAGTGTGTTGAATACTAAGAAAAGATTGAAGCATGATAATTGTTTTGAGATATGGAGGTGATAATATTAAAGTCATGCTAGTTGAGTAGTTGTGAATTTAAAGAATACTTGTGTTAAAGTTTGTGATTCCCGTAGCATGCACATATGGTGAACCGTTATGTGATGAAGTCGGAGCATGATTTATTTATTTATTGTGTTCCTTATGAGTGGCGGTCGGGGACGAGCGATGGTCTTTTCCTACCAATCTATCCCCCTAGGAGCATGCGCGTAATACTTTTCTTTGATAACTTCTAGATTTTTGCAATAAGTATATGAGTTCTTTATGACTAATGTTGAGTCCATGGATTATACGCACTCTCACCCTTCCACCTTTGCTAGCCTCTCTAATACCGCGCACCTTTCGCCGGTATCATACACCTACCATATACCTTCCTCAAAACAGCCACCATACCTACCTATTATGGCATTTCCATAGCCATTCCGAGATATATTGCCATGCAACTCTCCACCGTTCCGTTCATGACACACTCCATCATTGTCATATTGCATATCCCGGTACACCACCGGATGCATTCAGATAGAGTCATATTTTGTTCTAAGTATCGAGTTGTAATTGTTGAGTTATAATAAAAATAAAAGTGTGATGATCATCATTATTAGAGCATTGTCCCAGTGAGCAAAGAATGATGGAGACTATGATTCCCCCATAAGTCGGGATGAGACTCCGGACGAAAAAAGAGGCCAAAGAAGCGCAAATAAAAAGAGGCCATCAAAAAGGGGGAAAGGCCCAAATAAAAAAATAAAAAAAGAAATGAGAGAAAAAGAGAGAAGGGACAATGTTACTATCCTTTTACCACACTTGTGCTTCAAATAGCACCATGATCTTCATAGTAGAGAGTCTCTCATGTTATCACTTTCATATACTAGTGGGAATTTTTCATTATAGAAATTGGCTTGTATATTCCAATGATGGGCTTCCTCAAAAAAAATTGCCCTAGGTCTTCATGAGCAAGCAAGTTGGATGCACACCCACTTAGTTTCTTTTTGAGCTTTCATATACTTATAGCTCTAGTGCATCTGTTGCATGGCAATCCCTACTCACTCACATTGATATCTATTGATGGGACTCTCCATAGCCCGTTGATACGCCTAGTTGATGTGAGACCATCTTCTCCTTTTTGTCTTCTCCACAACCACCATTCTATTCCACCTATAGTGCTATATCCATGGCTCACGCTCATGTATTGCGTGAAGATTGAAAAAGTTTTGAAAAAGTTAGAGTATGAAACAATTGCTTGGCTTGTCATCGGGGTTGTGCATGATTTAAATACTTTGTGTGGTGAAGATGGAGCATAGCCAGACTATATGATTTTGTAGGGATAACTTTCTTTGGCCATGTTATTTTGAGAAGACATAATTGCTTTATTAGTATGTTTGAAGTATTTTTTTTATGTCAATATAAAATTTTGTCTTGAATCTTTCTAATCTGAATATTCATACCACAATTAAGAAGATTTACATTGAAATTATGCCAAGTAGCACTCTGCATCAAAAGTTCTCTTTTTATCATTTACCTACTCGAGGATGAGCAGGAATTAAGCTTGGGGATGCCTGATACGTCTCCAACGTATCTATAATTTTTGATTGCTCCATGCTATATTATCTACTGTTTTGGAGTATATTGGGCTTTATTTTCCACTTTTATATTATTTTTGGGACTAACCTCTTAACCGGAGGCCCAGCCCAGAATTGCTGTTTTTTGCCTATTTCAGTGTTTCAGATAAACGGAATATCAAACGGAGTCCAAACAGAATAAAATCTTCGGGAACGTGATTTTCTCACCGAACATGATCCAGGAGACTTGGACCCTGCTCCAAGGAACAAAAGAGGCGGTCACGAGGGTGGGGGCGCGCCCCCTGCCTCGTGGGCCCCTCGTTGCTCCTCCGGCGTACTTCTTCCTCCTATATATACACACGTACCCCCAAACGATCAGAACAGGAGCCAAAAACCTAATTCCACCGCCACAACTTTTTGTATCCATGAGATCCCATCTTGGGGCCTGTTCTGGAGCTCCGCCGGAAGAGGGCCGTCATCACGGAGGGCTTCTACATCATCATCGTGCCGGGACCCCGATTCTAAGTCACACGGATCTAGCATGTAACACCTCATATCACTTTGCGGCCTCACGCACGGTATCCCCACGGGTGTCGCCTTACCATGGCCAGGAACCGTTTGCGCCTTTTGGCTCACGTATATGATAGTGTCGCTAGCATCCATATGAGAGAGAACCCGGGCCGACATGGCTAGTCGTGAACCCAAAGCGGCACAGACCTATGGAGACAGGCATACATGAATCAAATCGAGCATGCCGGTCAACAGCGTATGAATCTGGGCTGTAGCACTGGGCTAACAGGACTCTGGAAGTCACCGCGTGACATTTCCCCGAAGGGACAGACATAGGAACGAAGTGGAACACTTGCCGGCGAGTCAAGTGTTTTGAGCAGTAGTGCTGGGCTAGCAGGACTCCGGTGAACCGGGCTGTAGCGGACTACTATGGCTCAAGGAAGCACTAGACTACATTTCCCCATAAAAGAGGCTGCCAAGGACAAACAACCAGATTGTCGGATCCCACACATAGCAATACACGTCACACGTACGCATAACATGCAAGTATGTGATGTACAACATGGCATCACAACATAACGCAACTCATATAGATAAAGGCTCAGAAGAGCCACATAGCATAAATACAAACAGGGGTCACATGACCCATCATTCAGAGCATACAAGCAATGGAAGCATTACATGTCTGAGTACAGACAACTACAACAGAAAAAGGCCGAGAAGCCTGACTATCTACAAGTCCCTCCAAGGTACAAGATCGTAGCTGAGGTAACAAGCTACTCGTCGAAGTCCAAGCGGTACTACTAGTGAGACAGATGTCTCACCTGCAAAACATAAATAAAGCAAACGTGAGTACAAAGGTACTCAGCAAGACTTACATCAGATCGTATCATACATGCATTTGTATCAAGAAGGTAATGTGGGGTTTAGTTGCAGCAAGCCAGCTTTGACTCAATGGCTATCCTGTTCTACGACAATGAGAAACTTCTTTGAGGTGAGGCAGCGCACACGAGTCCACTAATCACCACATCAATACACTACTATGGATTCATCCCCGTCTCTCCTACGAGAAGGCCATCCATAGCACTCACACTTATCTTGAGCACTTTAGAGTATCCACTTCAGGTTGTCTATGTACCACGTAAGCATCCAAGAAGTCCATAACCGAGGACACGGCTATTCGAATAGATCATGATAACCCTGCAGGGGTGTACTTCATCACACACGCTCTCACCACTTATCACCATATACCCGTCATGTATCTCGGCAACCTTCAAGCGGAAGCCTGGCGAGGGTGTCGACCACGACCTGACTAACCACACAAGACTCTAGTCCAGGTTTATCGCCTATTCGGGTTCCATCCACAAGGAGATCCGGCCGAGGTTTCACTCACGGCCCCAAACGATGTGTACAAGGTTCCCGAGCCCACCATCCGGGTGCCACTCGGTACACCGGGCCACGTGTGCCTAGTCTGTCCCAAGTCAACCCTGCCGGGTGCCACTCGGTAGAAAAATAGCACTACCTACAAACACCAGAAACTATTTGCAACTCCTGGACAGAGTTCAAGGCGGTTAATAAGTCGAGAGAGCTTGGAGCGCCCGGAGCCCAATGTGTGGTAGTAGCTAGTCATTGGACAACTTACACAGAACTCAGTTCTTAAGGACGGTCCCAATGAGACAACCCACCATGTACTCCTACATGGCCTGTCACCGCTACCTTTACCAAATCGTGTTCACACGCTTAACTCTCATTACCAGAACATATCATAACATTCCAATTCATTCCCGATGAATCAGACCTGACACAACTCTAAGCAATAGCAGGCATGTCATGGTAGGAACACAACGTGGCTCAAACAACTCCTACACGTGCTAGTGGGTTTTAACTATTTACTGTGGCAATGACAGGTCATGCAGAGGAATGGGTTCAACTACCGTAGCATAAAGTAGCAGTTGAATCATTGTTGTCCTAATGCAATAAATGAGAGCAGGAGCAAGAGAGTAGGATTTTATCGGAATGAACAAGGGGGGTTGCTTGCCTGGTAGATCAACAGGGGGGCACTGCTCCTCTGACAGGTACTCTGGATCGATCTCTGGAGCAGAACCTATCGAGAAGGAACGGTGTCAAAAATCAAACACAAGTATATGCAACAATATGATGCATGATCATGGCATGAATATGTGATATTGTTTGAGTTAAAGCATCTAGCGGTTATTTGGTTGAAGTCCATATGGACCAAGGGTTCATATGCAAACTCCATATTAAGCTCTTAAATATGCCATAAGTGTGTTTTCATATATACAACATGTATAGATGGTTTGTCATGCATGAAAATGGTACAGATGGATAGATTGAATTTTTCTGATAATTTTTCATATATAAATTATTTCAATCTGAGTTACGGTTGAATTTCTATGAATTTTTGAAGTTTTGAACATTTTCTGGAATTTCCTGTTTAAAAATAATTCCAGAAAAAGAATAACTGCGTCAGCATGACGTCATCACTACGTCAGAGAGTCAACGTGGCTGACTGGGTCAAACCTGACATGTGGGGTCCACACGTCAGTGACTCAGTTAGTTAACAGAGGAGTTATTCCTAATCTAATTTAGATTAGTGGCTCTGGGGCCCACGGTCAGTGTCTCTAGGGGGGGTAGTTAGTGCCTAACTACGATGCCAGGTCAGCCTGCCGGAGTTCTGGCCGGCGGCGACTCGCCGGAATTGCGCTATGAGCGGCGTCTGGACGCGCGAAGACCACCGGGCGTAGCCCATCGTCGTCCGCGTCCAGGGGAGCTGGTGGGAGGCTGCGGGGGCACCGGAGCTCGCCGGAGCGGGGCTCGAGGCGGCGGCCGGAGTTCGACTCCGGGCGAAAACGGGCTGCGGGGCACGGTAGGGCGAACCCGCGAGTGCTACGGGTTCCTGGGAACACGCTGAGTGCGTTTATAGGTTCGGACGCGAGCGGCGGTGGCTAGAACGACGGCGGTGACATGCGCGGCGGAGCCGAGCTCTCGGCCATGGCGGAGATGCGTCCTGGAGCTCGTTAACGCGAGGGAGAAGAGATGGGTTCGGCGCGGAAGGTCACAGCGATCACGTTGAAGAGGTCAGCGGCTTGGGGGAGGTCCGGTGCGGGCGGAACGGCGAAGCCGATCTCCGGCGTCCGGAGGAAGAAGACGACGGCGGGGACGGTGCTATGGGGCTTCCGGCGTCACGTGGGTTGGTGGAGACGAAGAGGAAGGCGCAGCGGTTCTTCTGGAAGCATCGAAGAGGCGAGGGGTGGACGAGGGCCGCGGTGGTGATCGTCGGCGCTCTCAGGTGCTCGTGGTCGGTCGCGGGAGAGAGAGGGGCGGTCAGGGGGGTGTCGTGGCGCTCGTGGCCGTCTCCAGCAGCAGCGGCAAGCAGGAGCTGGCGAGCGCGTGCGCGCACGCACAACGGCCACACGCCTCTGCCAGTAGGCGCGAGGAAGAAGATAGAGGAGGAGGCGAGTTGGGCCGGTTGGCTACAGAGTGCCAGGCCAGCAAGTGGCCCAGGTAAGTCCAGGTAGTTCCTCCGTTTTTCCTATTTTGATTTTGTTTTCTATTTTTTGACATTTGTTTTGATTTGATAAAAATACCAAATCATTTTATTTTATTCTGTAAATTTTAGTAGGGACTAGTTGGACCACTCCAAAGCCCCTCACCAAAATTCAGAATTATTGGAGAATATTTTATATATAATAAAATATGTATCCAACGCAAATAATTACTGGATTAATTCCAAATGGCCAAAATAAGTATTTATGAGCTCCTAAAAATATTGGTTTGAATTTTAACTCTGACCAATATTTTCAGAGAGCAACATGAACATTTTCTTGGACCCTTCTGGAGCAATTTTTATCTGGGTTATTTCCAGAAATGATTCTGAGGGTTTCACCAATCCCCATTTCAAATTTAAATGGAATTTAAACATGATGCACACATGAAGGCTAGCCTAGGTCATACCATAACTAGGGATGTGACAACTCGCCCCCACTCGAAGAAATCTCGTCCCGAGATTCAGGAGTCGGCGGAAAGAAAGTGGGGTACTCAAGTCGAAGACGATCTTCACGCTCCCAAGTAGCTTCTCTCTCGGAATGATGCGACCACTGAACCTTGAGAAACTTGATGTTCTGACATTGACTGACACGCTCTGCTTGATCAAGAACGCGAATAGGGTACTCTCAATATGTGAGGTTATCTTGGAGATCAAGCGTTTCATGGTCCACTCCGCGGATGGGATCCGAGAAGCAACGCCTGAGTTGAGAGACGTGGAAGACATCATGAAGTCGAGAAAGATATGGTGGTAGTTCCAACTGGTAGGCAACCTCTCCTCGTTTAGCGAGAATGAGAAAGGGACCAATGTAACGAGGAGCCAACTTGCCCTTGATACCGAATCGATGGGTACCCTTCAAAGGGGTAACCCGAAGGTAAGCTTTGTCGCCAATTTCATAAGCCACTTCCTTATGACTACGGTCATACTGGCCCTTTTGATGAGATTGGGCTGTTTTCAAATTCTCACGAATGATGCAAACTTGTTCTTCTGCCTCCTGGATCATATCCGGTCCAAAGAATTGTCTTTCACCGGTTTCTGACCAGTTCAAAGGTGTTCGACATCTTCGTTCATACAGAACCTCAAAAGGAGCTTTCTTGAGGTTGGATTGGTAGCTGTTGTTATAAGCAAACTCGGCGAAGGGAAGACACTTCTCCCAATCCATACCGAGTGAGATAACACAAGCTCTAAGCATGTCCTCAAGAATCTGGTTGACCCTTTCCACCTGACCACTTGATTGAGGGTGGAAAGCGGTACTGAAGGAAAGATGGTGCCCATGGCAGTTTGGAAGCTCTCCCAGAAATGAGAAGTGAAAAGACTACCACGGTCTGAATTGATCTCTAGTGGAACACCATGAAGTGACACTATTCGAGAAATATATAAGTCAACGAGCTGACTAGCAGTGATACTCTCTCGAACAGGTAGGAAGTGAGCCACTTTGGAAAGACGATCAATGACTACGAAGATAGCATTATTCCCTTTCTTGGTCCTGGGAAAACCAGTGATGAAGTCCATACCAACTTTATCCCATTTCCATTCAGGAATAGCTAAAGGCTGAAGGGTGCCAGCAGGTCTCTGATGCTCTGCCTTCACGCGACGATAAACGTCACAGTTAGCAATAAATTGAGCAATTTCTCTCTTCATCCTAGTCCACCAGAACCTCTGGCGTAGGTCCTGATACATCTTAGTACTACCGAGATGAATCATGAGAGGAGATTCATGCGCCTCCTTAAGGATTAACTGTCGAAGATGTTGATTCTTGGGAACCACCAAGCGACTCTCAAAGAAAACAACACCACGATCATCTATAGAGAAACTACCACCAACTCCCTTGTTAATGTTTCTCTTGATCCGGGAAATTCCCGTATCCTGCTTCTGAGCAGAGGTGATTTGATGCACAAGAGTAGGTTTCGCCACCAAGGTAGAAAGGAATCCGTGAGGAGCAAGGTGGAGGTTAAGCTTACATAATTCCTCATGGAGAAGTGGTTGGCCCTGCTGCAACATGAGATTGTTGCAATAGGACTTACGACTTAGCGCATCAGCCATGACATTCCCCTTGCCTAGGGTGTTGGTAATACCTAAGTCGTAATCTGAGATCAACTCCAGCCAACGTCTTTGCCTAAGGTTCAAATCTGGTTGGGTGAAGATATATTTGAGACTCTGGTGATCGGTGTAAATCTCGCAACGTTTACCAAGAAGGTAATGTTGCCAGGTCTTAAGTGCATAGACTACGGCTGCAAGCTCTAGGTCATGTGTAGGATAATTCTCCTCATGTGGATGCAACTGTCGAGATGCATAGGCAATCACATGGAGATCTTGCATAAGAATGCAACCTAGTCCCTGTCGTGAGGCATCACAATAGATAACAAAGTCCTTAGTGAAATCCGGTGGCACAAGTATGGGAGCAGAAGTCAAGCGTCTTTTCAGTTCCTGAAAACTGTGCTCACACTGTGGGGACCACTCAAACTGTTTATCTTTCTTGAGAAGTTCCGTGAGAGGTTTGGCCACTTTGGAGAAGTTCTCAACGAATCGGCGGCAATAACTGGCTAGGCCAAGGAAACTCCTAACTTGCTTAACTGGTTCAGGCAGAGTCCAATCAAGAACGGCTTGAACTCTTTCGGGATTGACAGCAATGCCCTTCCAGAGATTACGTGGCCGAGATAGGTCACTTCTGGCAACCAAAATTCGCACTTGGAGAACTTGGCATAAAGGCGGTGCTCTCTGAGTTTTCCTAGCACAAGTCTAAGATGTTCGGCATGCTCTTCCTCATTCTTCGAGTAAATAAGGATATCATCGAGGTAAACCACGACGAACTTATCTAAGTACTCCATGAAGATCGAGTTCATCAAGCGAGAGAAAGTAGCTGGAGCGTTGGTTAGACCAAAGGACATGACGGTGTACTCGTACTGACCATAACGAGTGACAAAAGCCGTCTTAGGAATGTCCCCATTTCTGATCTTGATTTGGTGGTAGCCTAACCTCAAATCCATCTTGGAAAAGACTGAGGATCCAGCGAGCTGATCATACAAGTCGTTGATCCTGGGGAGCAGATACTTGTTCTTTATCGTGACCAAATTAACGGGACGATAATCTACAACCATCCGGTCCGTACCATCCTTCTTCTTGACGAAGAGAACGGGCAAGCCCAGGGAGAAGAACTAGGACGGATGAAACCCTTTTGCAAGGATTCATCGAGTTGTTTCTTAAGCTCAGCTAGTTCTAAGGGTGCCATCTTGTAAGGTCTCCTAGAGATTGGAGCGGTTCCTGGGATAAGATCTATGACAAATTCTACATCTCTGTCAGGTGGAATACCTGGCAGTTCCTCTGGAAAAACATCTGGAAAGTCATGGACTACCGGGATATCTTCAAGGTCAGGAAGAGGGTTGGCATTAAGAGAATAGAGTTGATGCTTTGCAACTCTAGTGGAGATGGTGACTATCTTGCCGGATGGGTGTGTAAGCTGAACAGACCTTGTGTAACAATCAATCTTGGCATGATGAGCTTTCATCCAGTCCATACCCAAGATGATGTTAATATCTGTAGACTTGAGGGCTATAAGTGATGCAAGGAATACAAGTCTGTCAACAAGGATTTCATTACCATGGCTTATTCTGGTAGTTTGCCATCTAGACCCTGGAATTTGGATTTCAAGTGGAGTTGGCATATCGCAAAATGACATGTCGTGCGAACGAGCATAGCCTTCAGAAATGAAGGAGTGAGATGCTCCGGTATCGAACAGAACCGACGCTGGATGGCAATTGACAAGGAGGGTACCAAGAACGACATCCGGATCGTGATGGCTTACCACGACCAACAGACTTCTCAGGCTGGGGTGGAGCATAGTTGGTTTGTGAGCAGTCACGTGCATAGTGTCCTGGCTCTCCGCATGTGAAATAAGTCCCTGAAGTAGGACGTGGACCCGCTTTGACAAGCGGTCTACCAATAGGCCTGGGTGGAGCATGTAACTGAACTGGGTGAGGTGCCACACAAGATGGCCTCGATGAATATCTGGGTGGAAGAGCGGAGTTCGGAACCCAAATCCGGCGCTTCTGCGAACTAGAACTGCAGAAAGAAACCAAATCACGGGTGTGCTTACGAGACTCCTCGTAAGTGAGCTGAGCTGTCTCCGCATTAATGGCCTTGTTCACAAGAGCCTGGAATGTATTGCAATGATGCAAGTGGAGATCACGACGCAACTTGGGGTTGAGACCCTTCCGGAACCTAGCCTGCTTCTCGGCGTCCGTGGACACCTCTTCTGTAGAATAGCGAGCAAGGTTCTCAAACTCTCTGCTGTAAACATCAACAGCCATCTTACTCTAGGTGAAACTACAAAACTCTTCTTTCTTGCAATCAATGAGAGCCTGAGGAATGTGATGCTCGCGAAAAGCCTCAGTGAAATCTCTCCAAGTGGTTTTCTGGCCAGCTGGAAGCAGAGCCTCATAGTTCTGCCACCAAATACTAGCAGGACCTTCCAGATGATAAGCAGCGTAGGTGACCTTGTTACTTTCAGCTACGTTCGCTGAACGCAGCTTGTGTGTGATACTACGGAGCCAGTCATCTGCATCGAGTGGTTCAATGGAATGATGGAAGGTAGGTGGTTTCAGACCAATGAAATCATAGATGGTCGCTGACTCTTTGCACTGGGGTGCGGTGTTCTCCTCGATACGTGCTAACAAGCGGTTAGACTCATGCTTGTTCCTCTCCATCTCTAACATGAACTCTGTCAACGAAGACTGGTCGGGAGGATCCTCATCCCTACCATCTCCGTGGTTCCGGCTACGAGCAACAGAACTTTGGTTAACTGACGACATCCTGAAGAACCAACCAAGGAAACAAGGATGGATTCAGCATCATGATAAGGATGTAGAATATAGTACGAGGAAAAATACTATCTCTTGAACTCCTAGGACAATTCCGGCAGCATAACGGCAGTAAAATGCTCAAAATGAGACATTCTGCAAAAAATGGAGTAGCACCATACTCAACATCATCACTCAAGGTTCTGGGATATTGCTAATCAGGCTACACCGGAGGTACTCAAACTGGGATAAGACTCTGATCAACCAATCCTAAGGGACTACGGAGTAGTAACACGTGATCCTGATAGACAAAAGAGGAAACCTAGTTCCTTAACCCTGTAGGAAAGATAGGATGACTCAGATCAGAAGGCATGAAGCATAAGGAGTAAAAAGAGCCTTACGTTCCCTTCCACAATCAATTCCCCTATATAGCTAAAGAATTTCTAGACTCAACTTCGACCAGGTTGGCTTGGAAATCCTACAGGCAGTCAGGCTCTGATACCAAAGCTATCGGGACCCCGATTCTAAGTCACACCGATCTAGCATGTAACACCTCATATCACTTTGCGGCCTCACACACGGTATCCCCACGGGTGTCACCTTACAATGGCCCAGAACCGTTTGCGCCTTTTGGCTCACGTATATGATAGTGTTGCTAGCATCCATATGACAGAGAACCCGGGCCGACATGGCTAGTCGTGAACCCAAAGCGGCACAGACCTATGGAGACAGGCATACATGAATCACATCGAGCATGTCGGTCAACAGCGTATGAATCCGGGCTGTAGCACTGGGCTAACAGGACTCTGGAAGTCACCGCGTGACATTTCCCCGAAGGGACAGACATAGGAACAAAGTGGAACACATGCTGGCCAGTCAAGTGTTCTGAGCAGTAGTGCTGGGCTAGCAGGACTCCGGTGAACCGGGCTGTAGCGGACTACTATGGCTCAAGGAAGCACTAGACTACATTTCCCCATAAGAGAGGCTGCCAAGGACAAACAACCAGATTGTCGGATCCCACACATAGCAATACACGTCACACGTACGCATAACATGCAAGTATGTGATGTACAACATGGCATCACAACATAACGCAACTCATATAGATAAAGGCTCAGAAGAGCCACATAGCATAAATACAAACAGGGGTCACATGACCCATCATTCAGAGCATACAAGCAATGGAAGCATTACATGTCTGAGTACAGACAACTACAAAAGAAAAAGGCCGAGAAGCCTGACTATCTACAAGTCCCTCCAAGGTACAAGATCGTAGCTGAGGTAACAAGCTACTCGTCGAAGTCCAAGCGGTACTACTAGTGAGACAGATGTCTCACCTGCAAAACATAAATAAAGCAAACGTGAGTACAAAGGTACTCAGCAAGACTTACATCAGATCCTATCATACATGCATTTGTATCAAGAAGGTAATGTGGGGTTTAGTTGCAGCAAGCCAGTTTTGACTCAGTGGCTATCCTGTTCTGCGACAAAGAGAAACTTCTTTGAGGTGAGGCAGCGCACACGAGTCCACTAATCACCACATCAATACACTACTATGGATTCATCCCCGTCTCTCC